>NC_056725.1:1660491196-1660545495 GCF_019279795.1 Protopterus annectens | reverse complement strand
AGAAATTCTGAACTAATTTTGGCGAATTCCAAGTGCCATATTCTACATAATTGTGTTAAACAGGCATGCAAAACTTTGTCAGTGGACGTTGAAATTCTCATTCTCAAAGTTTATGCTGAATTTTCTGGATATGCCAAAATTTAGTCATTTTTCAAGTTTGTCAAACTTGAGTATCAAGACATTCTTCATCATGTACCAACGAGATGGTTACTTCCAGCACTTGAAGGAATACTTCTAGCATGGCCTGCTTTGCAGTCTTACTTGGTTTCATAGGGAGAAGAAGAATGCCACAAAAGTAATTTGGGATGCCTTTGGATACGAAGAAAGCGAGTCCATACCTAGACTATACTGCTGTTTCTTACAGAATGCTATGCAGGTCTTTCAAAGTAGTGTGCTAATGTCAGAGTCGGATCAAACTACTAGTTCTGAACTGCACGATATTATGGTTGGATAAAACAGAAAACTGCAGATCGCTAGCAAGACAAATATTATGGAAAGGCTGCTTAAAAGAATCCCACAGGACAAGAAAAGGCACTTCAAAGCTGATGCTGATCAATCGACTTCCCATACAGAGTACCTCACTGGCCCTCTTCAAGGGAAATATTGATGAGTGGATGGGGAATAGAAAATTCACACCGAGGATCACTCCAGTGGCTCTACTCGACAGAGGCACTGGGAACCAAGGTTGGGTGGTACGATGCCATGATAATCCTATGGGCTAGGCTTGTAAAGGCTCCAGGGCCATTAGCCTTGTACACACCTATGAACCTATAAGTGTTTAAACTACCTAGACAAGTGGTATAATTACCAGGATTCAGAATTTCAAGCAATGAGAGCTTTAACCTTGAAAGAACCAGTGATGTGGAGCTTTTTCGAGGAACTGGCAGACAAGTTGCACATTGACATCAACAAAGACAAGTACTAGGACAGCTACTCTGCGTGATGTTCAAACAGAGCTGATGGAAAATGAATGAGTGGTCGACTGATGGAAGGATTTTTTCACAAAACTGATACACAGGAAGTGTGGGGAGGAACTCTTTAAATTTGTATGCTTTGCATTTTCTATTGTGTCAAATTATTCGTGTGAACAAACTTTCAGTTTGATGAATTCTTTGTGGACCAAAGAAAGAAATAGTCTGGGACTTGGTGTTTTGCAAGCTGAGCTGCGGATGTGCAGAAATTTGAGATACAGTTCTCAATTTCATGAATTCTTGACAAAGACACCCAAATTGTTGGCAGCTGCAAGATCTGATAAGAAATATACTTTTAAGAGCAAGTAGTTTTAGTGACTCTACCAAAGGACACAGAATGAACATTTGAATAATTAGTTTATAGTTGTATTATTGTGTTGAACTTTTCCTGTACATAGTATTCGTTGTACAATCATTTTGAATATTAACATATCAAAGACTGACAGTCTCAGAGTTAGATAGCACTTGCGAAACAATACGGTTTGTGTTTAACATTAAAATAGCATCTTCAGGAATTAGCCTTATGGGAGGTGGCAACCCTATTTACCCTCTAGGTTATGTTTATCCAGTATGCAAGAATATGGGCAACCTCTCTCTTCAACAAAGTTATTCTTAACTTTTGTTAAAAGATTTCAGTATATGTACGAGTAATACAATAAACAAATAAATACCGAAAATTATAACAAAATCACAGTTTACTGTTGGGGGGTACATGAAAAGTGCCAATATGAATGTGATTATTATAACAGCCAAGGCTACATATATTTCGATGTACATCTTGCCACTATAAAAATGAAATACTGCTACAATAAATATCACAAATCTTATTACATTACTACTTCAACATGTGGCTCAAGGCTCTTGTTAAAAATTCTGTAAGCCCAGACACTTTATCCACATTACAACTATGCCCCTTCCACCCCAACGCTAAACGCTAACATAGAACTGTATTTGCTGATACAGCGAAAGCCAAGCAGCATAAACGTCTGATCCAATTTGCAGCTGTTCCAGAGTAATCACAGAACTGCCCATACCTTCTCTGCCTTGGCTAAGTAAAGCCATAACTTCCTCCACGTTGTAAACTTCTTTCTCTCGCTAAAATTGTAAGCCATTTCTTTGCTAGCATATCTAGAAACGAGCGGAGACCGGTACTTGTTGAACTCATCGTCAGGACATGGGTTAATACCACAACCACTCACGCTTGTCATACCGAAAGTAGCCATATTACAATCTGTAAATTCGCCCTCCACAAAAGTTCAAACTCACCCGGAAGTCGAAAGAGGAAAAAAAAATGACTTAGCCTATCGAAACTATAGATTGTGGGCACATGATACAAGTTGCTTAAAGCGGATGTCACATTAGGGAACCGATTCATTGCCATCCAAGTGTGACAAATTATTTGTTTTCATTTCATTATAATTCACAGAAACATTAAGACTCACTGCTGCCAAACTGTACTTACCTTTATTATTTTAAGTCACATGCATGCGTTGACATGCAGCATTAACAATTGCTGCAATTATAGAGTTAAGTTGCATTTTTTTCTTTTCCCTGAAACATCGAGACATTCGATTTTTTTTTTCAGGACGCAACTGCCCTACTCAGGGGTTCCTGTAAAAAGAGTAACAGACGGCAATCCGATATACTGTCAGTAGAAACTATGCCCATCGTGACCATGTCCGGGGTCTGTCGTTCAGCCATGGAATGGATTAAACATCCAACGGCTGAACATCGAACCCAATTCAGAAATATTTACTACATCGAACCATATCTCTCAAGTGCACCTCATTATGAGGAACGTACCTCATTTGGGGTCTTAAAAAGTTCATGTTCCTCGAAGTTCCCTCAAAGTTCCACATTGAAAGACACTGTCACACATTCAGTTTTAGTCATTTTTTTAAGTGAAATCCATCGTAAATAGAAATGGATCATATTAATTCATTAAAAGATTATCTTTATAAGTAAAACCAGCATATTTTAACCATCCTACAACCTTCCTAGTTGAAGTTGTTAGTAATGCATCGAACCTATGAAGCGGGGAAAGTCCCCCCTTACTATGTATGCTAACTCCAAAACCACACTACAGTGGAGAAAAGGGGATTGAAACACTGCCCTGTGTGAGACGGGCAAATATTGTACAACTAGTAACTTTCCCCTGGCACAGGTTTGATGAATTTAAGTCCGCTGATTAACGGTCGATATTCAGCCGTTCGATGTTTAGTCCATTGGAGGGCTGAAAATAAACACCCCGTTTCTGTTGTGCAGCTGCGAAGGCTGCCTGTTTCATAGAGGGGCTATATAGAAACCTCCTAAAGACACACCATATCTCTCAGCTATTTACAGTTTTGACTCAGAATGTTGCTCTGTCCCTCTTGATGACTTTTGGAGAAAAGTGGTGAACTACGCTTAATAAACGACTTACACAATCATTTTACTTCAGAAAAGGGCTATTATAATTCATATTCTCTAATTTCATCAGTGTCTCTAATTAATAGTATGGCAACATCCAAGTTGCGCACCCCTCTGGAAGTACAGTATCAAGCCCCGCCCGCTCGTCCCATTTCATGCATAAACTGCCTGATTGACAGGCAGGTGTGTTCCATGGTGTACCACTATAAACAAATATCTTTTCGGCTGACAGTCTTGTCAGGATCCTCCCTGCTGTTCGATACTACTTCCGTCAAAAGAGTGAACGGAAAATGTTGCCTTTTGCCTCTAAAAAAACATATTTGAAAAAGAGCGTATATACCTTCTTCAAACTTCAGAGGACACGCTGCTATCCATGCCTCCCTTTATTTACAAATAAACTGAAATCTCAACTAGAGAATTAGTACTAATATTTTACAAGTGTCGCTGAGTATCTCTAATTATTTCTGGATTTGTCCCTCATTGTGTTGAGCTTTGTCCCCGACTGGTTGAGAGTTATGAGTACCCCCCAGCCAGTTAGCCTCCCTCCTGGTGAAATGGAACAATGGAAGAACTGTTAAATAAATCAAGGACATACCTCTCAACTGTACGGATTTTCGCACAATATCCAAATTCTTGCCTAATCTTTTTGGTCTGTTCCTCATAAAATGTGTGGGTTTTATTCAATCGTTTAAGTTTATAATTGCAATATTTAAAATCTGTCCCTATTTTGGGCCTTTGTCTCCCCCCGCTCACACACTCATTTTAGGCTTTGTCCATATTTCTAAATGTAAAGGGTTGAGCAGTATGATCAATCGTTCAAAATTAAGTTTTACGCGTATTATACCGTCAAATGTTATGTATGTTTATACACAAAGTATTGCATACCCGCCTAACTAAACAGAAAAAGGGGGATAAGGGTGACGCTCACAGTTATATATTTACTAACTGCAACTATTTGAAGTGCAGAGCAATAACGAGAATGACCATGGTTAAAAATTATGTAAGTGGGTATTGTTTAAAAAAAAAAAAAAGACTGGGGGAGGGGCAATGAGTTAGTACGTTGCTATGGTGATACACGTAACACTTCTTGGAAGCCAGGTGATCGGAGGTTAATGATAAAGATATCCACGTTGTTTATATATTGTTTCATGTTACTCAGCTGCCTATTTCCTTTGTAAGCAGGTAAGAACTAGTACACCGATTTTGTCTTGGAAATAGCCACTGTATATAAAAAACATTTTCCGTTTTTGATTGTATGGTCACAGCTTATTGCTGTGGAGCACTTGGCCAAAGCTTAGCGGTGTGTTTTTTGGAATGTATACTTAGGCTTAAGATATTTGTACTGTATTACGTGTGGAACTGACGTGAGTTCAGTCACTCTACTTCACTGGTTAATGATTAATTAATCTCGTCAATTGTCTACCTCGCAACTGCTTCTAATATCGCATAATGTCATTGATTTTGGCTCATATTTTTGATCGGTTTCTCGTAAAATCACTGGCTTCATGGCAAATCACGGAGAAATGTACTCGCTAATTAATGACAGGTATTCGAGTTTCAGATTTCATACATATCGGAAAAAAGCATATTAGTAGAAACCTGCTATTCTAATTTGCACCCCTCCGAAAAAAAAAAAAAACATTGCCACCATAATCTGACTGTGTCTGATTCTTCAGCTAAGAGGTTAAACTGGTATGATTTGGAAATGGTGTGATCACCAGTATGATAATGAATGGCGTTTATTTAGCTTTACCTCTCCACCAACATCCTGAAAAGTGGCCATTAACTTAGTGGGACTCCGACTAACCTGTCATAAAAGATAAACTGTCCAGACGTAAGCACCCCACACCATTTTGCGCAGATGTAGGTGTGCCTTGACATGACACTGGCTGATTGACAGCGGGATACGTTCAGCCTCTTGGCTGTGAATAATGCATGTGGCGTCATTTTGTTGTAATACAACAGAAGTAATATAAACCATATCTATTGGCAGAATATCTAGTTTTTTGAGTTATATGTTTGGTGTGCTCCTCATAAAGACTGTAGTTTTCTGGAAAGTCTTTGGGTATTGTAGCTCCTAAGTAATGACAGAAATTTTAATGTCAGACTTCATATCCTTGGGAAAATACAATCAAATGCAAAATGTGTTATCTTAGTTATTTTCTAATTTTATAACTTTTTTATATCTGCCCGTTTTGTGGCTGTTGACCATTCCTCATTAGTTTTGGCTTTATCCCTGATTTTTTGTACTAAGAGGTTGATAGGCATAAACATACTATGACACATGCACATACAATTTTAACAAACGGGCATATGCAAATGTTGATTAAACAAATGTTGAACAATCAGGAAGAAATTTTCATGAGTATGTACAAATTCTTGAACTGACAGCCATATAGCAGAGTGCTATAGGAAGGCTTAGATCGTGTGTTTCAATCAGCTGGCGGGGGAAAAGTACAGTTGTGTAAAATCTTACCATAATGGTAGATTTCCTTCCCTTCACTGCTGCAGTATTCCTTACAAATGGGGATTTCGTGCAGTGAAGCCCACCATCCGGCCGGTTTACCAAATTCTACTGTTGCTTTAAGGTACGCCGAGTGCCACCTGAACACTCCCTGCGTAGGGTAGGACATAAAGGTGACGTTCAGGAGTACAATCCTCAGAACTGATTGCCCCAGTAGGAACAGCAGTCCAAGGAAAACCAAGGAGAATCTGCGCATCCAGGAAGGAAAAAAGACCAGGGGGATGGAGGGAGGGAGTGAATATTGCAGCGGTGAGGGCAAGGACATCTACCTTTATGGTAAGATTTTGCACAACTGTACTGTGTCCTTACATTCACTGCTGCAGTATTCCTTACAAATGGCAGAGTGCAAAAGCTCAAGAAGAAACTTGGGAGGAGGAAGCAGCAGAGCCCTCTAACAAGCCATGAAGAATGGCAGCAGCTAAACCAGCTCTAACTCTGGAGATACCATCCAACTGGTAATGTTTGGTAAAGGTATACACAGAAGTCCAGGTAGCAGCTTCAAGAATAGAATTAGCATCTAAGCCTTTGAAAAAAGAACCAGAAGAAGCCATAGCTCTAGTGGAATGAGCCTTTACAGAAGAATGAAGGCTCTCACCATGAAAAGTGTAACAAAATGAAATTGCCTTTGAAATCCAAGTGGCAATAGTTTGCTTGGAAGCAGCCAAACCTAAAGACCTGGTATGAAAGGAAACAAATAACTGGTCAGATTTTCTGATGTCTTTAGTTTTATCCAAATAAAATCTGAGCTCTCTATGCACATCTAAGGTATGCAGCACTCTCTCACTGTCAAATTGCGAAGAGGGGAAAAAAGTAGGCAAATTAATAGACTGATTAAGAGATAACTCATTGGGCATGACATAAGGATTAGTACGGAAGGATACCCTATCCTCATGAAATATCAAAAAAGGTGGACAAGCATAAGGGTTTGCAACTCAGACACCCATCTGGCAGAAGTACTGTCTTCCAAGAACAATGTTGCAAGGAAGCTGAAACTGCAGGCTGAAAAGGACCCTGAGTCAATTTTTCCAGAACAAAATTAAGATCCCAAGGAGGAGGAACAGGCTTCCTGAGAGGTCTAATATTACGAACGCCTTTAAGAAATTGCTTAGCCTCAAATCTAGAAGCTAATGGGGGAGTTAAAGGCAGACAAGCAGAAAGAGCTGATAAGTGGGCCTTAATAGCAGAATAGGCCAAACCAGCATTGAGCAACTCACACAAATAAGAGAGAACCAAAGGAACAGTAGCAGAAAGTGGGTCCAGGTCATGAGAAAGAAACGAAATGGAAAACCTCTTCCATTTAGACAAGTAGGATTTCCTAGTAGTAGGTTTCCTGGCCTTCTGCAGGACCGAAGCACATCCTCAGAAAAAATATGTCTATGGGGGATCAAAAACCGTATCACCCACAGTGTCAGTTGAAGCATGGACAGGTTGGGATGGATGAGAGACCCCTTGTCTTGTGTGAGGAGATGCACCATGTGAGGTAACTTGTGATGATTGCCCTTGGCTAGATGCAAACGATGAGGGAACCAGTGCTGTTACAGCCAAAAGGGAGTCACCAACAAGATGTTGGGAGCATCCTGTTGAATCTTGAACAGAGCTCTTGGAATGAGAGGAAGGGGAGGGAATGTATAAAGAAATATTCCCTTCCAAGAAAATGAGATGGTGTCCACCTTCCATAGCAGAGGACCTGGGACTCTGGCACAAAACAGAGGAAGTTGTCTGTTCAGATGGGAGGCAAACAGATCTACTTGAGGAGTACCCTACTGGTGAGCAGTGTCCAGAAACACATGCCTGTGACGCATCCATTCATAGGATTGAGTGAAGGACCTGTTTAGGTTGTCTACCACAGTGTTCTGATTTGTAGGAATGTAAACTGCCTGAAGAGTCACTTGATATTGGATAGCCAGATCCCATACCAGAAGTGCCAGCCAGCAAAGACTGTAAGATCTCGTACCTCCCTGTTTGTTGATATACCACATGACTGTGGTATTGTCTGTGAATATCTTGAGAGGCCCTGGAGAGAAGAGAGGATGAAAGGCCTGAAGAGCCAGCATAAGAACAGTCATCATTTTGATGTTGATTTGCTCTTTCCGCTGACTAGGTGACCACACTCCCTGCTCCCTCAGGGAGCCAAACGTTGCTCCCCATCCCACATCTGAAGCATCTGTGAATAGATCCTGAGAGGGAAGAGGAGGCTGAAAAGGGAGCCCTGGATTCAGAGACAACTGGTGAATCCACCACAGAAGTTCTTGAGACATGGGAGAAGAGGAACAAGAAAGCCTAGAGGATGTATATGTTAAAGCCACACTGACTTCCGAAACCACCGGAACTTTTTTATGTGTAGTTTGGCCATAGGGAACATCGGAATGGTGGAAGCTATGAACCCCAGAGCTCTCAGAAACTCCCTGGCTGTAGTGGAAGCCAGGGGAAGAAGAATTTGAAAGAAAGAAATGAAAGTTAATGCCTTTGGAGGAGGCAGGGATGCCAGCATTGGTACCGCTTGAATCCTGCAACTCAGAAAGACATGATCCTGAGAAGGTGTCAGGGAAGACTTTGTGAAGTTTATTGTGGACCCCAGGCTCTGAAGAAGAGAAATGGTAAAATGAAGATTTTGTAAAAGGACCTCTGGAGGAGATGCATGAATCAGCAGGTCGTCTAAATAAGGAAAGATTTGGATCCCTTGAAGCCTGCAAAAGGCAATAACAGGAGCGAGGCATTTGATGAATACCCTTGGGGCAATAGAAAGGCCAAAGGGCAAAGCACAGAACTGAAAATCCCAGGAAACAACAGAGAAATGCAAACATCTCCTGAAAAGAGGATTGATCGGAATATAGAGATAAGCATCCTTGAGATCCAGAGACACCAGAATGGCCTGAGGGAGCAAGAGAGGAAAAAGGGACTGAAGGGACAACATCCAAAAGGAAGGTACCTTCAGAAAGGTGTTCAGATGGGAGAGGTCTAGAATACGTCTCCAAGTACCTTCTTTTCTGGGCACTAGAAACATTCTTGAATAAAACCCTTTCCCCCTTTGGGACACAGGCACCTCTTGAATAGTACCTTGAAGCAAGAGGTCTCAAAGAACATCTGGGCAAAAAAAGGAAGTTGTTCCCAAGAGGCTGAGGAATGCCCATAAAAGGAGGGTGGGAAATCCAGACCATGAAGTACCCTTGCCAAATGATTGACAAAACCCAAGAATCCCAGGTGATTCGGAGCCAAACAGGAAGAGAAAGAGAAAGGCGAAGAAAAAGAGGAGTGTGCCTGGGAACGGGTGGATAGTCGGACAGCACCTGGTTTGTCAGGAAAGAAAGGCTTAAGAATCCCTGCAGTCTGAGTGGCCTTAGCAGGAGGAATCAGTTTACTACCCTTTTTACCTTTAGAAGGTGGGTGAGATTGCCTAGGAACAAAGGCTGGCTTAGATGTGTAGTTTCACTGAAAGTTAAGTACAGGAGAAACAAAGATATGCTTAAGCTCCTGTAAAGCCTTCCCCTTGTCCTAAAGAGACTTAAATAAACCAGCAACCGCTTCACCAAACAAAAGAGTATTATCCAGAGGACCATCCATCAACTTACCCTTAATATCATTAGGCAAAGGTTGAAGCCGAAGCCATGAATATCTCCTCAGAACTGAATCAGAAACAGCAGCCCTAGAAGAGGCATCTGCTGCATCTTAACTGCATTTGATGGAAATGACGAACTACCTGAGAGGAAGTCCCAAGCAAGGAAAGAGCAAAAGATTTACTCTGAGTCTGGAAGACCAGAAAGAATCTGACAAGCCTGAGAAAGAAGAGCCAAGACATACCTAGAGATATGGGTCTTATAATTAATGGCCCTAAAAGCTAGGGGAGCCGAAATATAAACCTTCTTACCCAGCCTATCCATGGTTCTATTATCCTTGTCAGTAGGCAGTAACTTGGATGAAGGAAGCAATTGAGATGGCTTATCAGAGGCTACAGACACCACAGAGGGTTCAGTAGCAGGACATTTAAACAAAAAGGAACAATCCTCAGGCAGATATTTGGGAGCAGGGGGCAGAGAATCCGGCACATTAGAGGCATTGGAAAAAACATCTACTAAAGCAGGCAAGACAGGAGGAATGGCTGCAGGTTTAGGAGAATCCATCTGCAGTAACTCATAGTACCTCTTATGGATATCTGAAACCTGGGCACAATCTCACTTAAAAAATTCCATCATCCTAGAGATTGTGTCCCCAAAGGAAATTTCCTCAGAGGGATTATCTAGAGTATGAGAATCTTTCTCCTCAGACCTGTAGTCTAAAAGAGAAGGAATCTGGGTAGAATAAGCAAGGGAGTCATAATCAGAATCCACCTCCAGAAGAATGCAATTCTCTGGGCCTTTTACAAGAAGAAGAGGGCCAAGGAGGAGCAGTAACTGAAATGCCTTGAGGAGATCTCAACGACAGTAAAGTATTAAATAACCCCTGAATAAAGGCCTGCCACTCACTTTGTGGATCCCAAGTTGCAGTAGAAACATGATTAGCTTTCTGTTTCTTTTTAAAGGGGACATCCATCTTAGAAACCTGAGAAGGCCCAGATTCAGGATGGCATTCCACAGCTGCAGTAGGAACCACTTCCCTAAAGAGAAACTTTGGAACCCCTCTAAACTCCTTGGAAACAGTCAACCGTGGTTCCCTCTGAATGCCCAAAACAGACGTCTGCAAAGCCTTGTCGGACATACTGCCTGCCAGATCCTCACCGGCCTCCAATTCAGACGTGGTAGAAGAATTTGACAAAACAACTGGGCGAGCCTCTGGGTTCATAATAACCTCAGGAGAAACTCCCAGCAGAGGCTGGACAGTGGAAGATTCCGGTCTTACCTTATGCACCTTCTTCCCTGATGGCTGACCCTCGGGGCAGGAAGTTGCATCCATAGTATCTGCAGCAAGAAGCTTAAGATGCTGGGTCTCAAGATACAAGGAAAGGGAAGAAAGCCTACTATGAATAGCTTTTGAGACAAACACTTGACAAATTGAACAAGACATATGGTCATGAGCACAACCTAGGCAAAAAAGGCACTTTTGTGGCGGTCTTTATGGGGAATCAGTCTCCCACACTGGCATTTACCCTTCCTGGATGACATAACCCTAAACAGCACAAAACAAACAGAAAAAGTAACCAAAAACACAACTGGGTACTTGTCTGCAACTGTGAGGACTCCAGCAAACAGGACTAAGCACAGGAATGCCAACAAACAGAAAAATGGTTAAAAAAAAAAACGGACGGAGGTAACAGACCAATTAAAACAGCATTTGGACTGGCATCAAAGAAGTTCTAAGGATGGTATGCCTGAACGTCAATGTTATGCCCTACCCTACATAGGGAGTGTGTAGGTGACGTTCAGCGTACCTTAAAGCAACTGTAGACTTTGTTAAACTGGCCGGACGGTGGGCTTCACAGCAGGGAATCCCCATTTGTAAGGAATAATGCCGCGGTGACTGTAAAGACAGCTTACATAGTCTGTGAAAGAGGTAGTGACAGCTAAATGCCTTGACAAAGTTTGGTTTTGATTTGATTAGTCTGTATTTTACAAGTAAGCTGTTTCATAGTTGTGATACTGCGTGAGGGTACAGAGACTTGCCATGTACAGTTTTGTATTTTAGCAACAAAGGCCAGTATTTTTTTTTTCTTTTGATTGCAGGTGTCTATGGGGTTTGTGCTGTTACATTAAAGTAGCTATGGATGTAAGTTTATTGTTCTGTTATTGTATGGACTGATGTCAAATTTGAGTTAATAGTCAGCTGTGATCCGTACCAGTCTTCCTTGTGGGATAGTCCCGGGATTCATGAAGCTTGCGCTAGGTGCAGGCATAGCGTCGGCGATCTAACACCAAATATGGCTGCTGAGCGATTCAGGTACAAGCTGTTTCCACGTGCACTACGTGCGTACGCTACGCCCACGCAACTTCTGAGCCTTGTAGGCTAATTACCCCATGTGCCGCAGTGTAGCATGCAAATGAAGGTATGTAGTGATTCAGGAAGTGGTGCAGGCATAGTGTTAGCAAGCAGAAATGTAAACCGTAGAAAATGGTTTACATTTTTGCAAACATAAAATCGGAGCCATGACAGCCAACCAAACCCATGTATTATAATGTTAATAGATGTCAATGGCTAAATATATAGCCATTGGCTTAAAAAATGTACAAAATATAAAATTAACATTTAATATATATAGTCGCACTATCATGACGTGGAAGGGCAGGGCAGTGGTGCGCAAAGGGGATCGCAAGGAATATATAAAAATATAGAATAAAACAGCAATGAAACACATATCATGATTTCCCCAGGCATGCTACACCATACTCATGGCGCAAGGGTTGCTAAGGGGCAGTGACAGTGTTATGCGCAGTAGCTAGTAATTAGTAGGCAATGCCATGCAAATGAGAGGATTAATAGTGAATCGCAGATTTCTTGCTGGTGTAAGGATGCACAAAACAGTGTAGCATTATAACACTGAGATAAGCCCTTGAGATAAAGATGACATCAAGAGAGGGGTGTGTTGCCATTGCTGTAAGCACATTGGAGCATTGCTAAACCGGTCTGCCCCTAGCTAGGCAAAGCTGCAGGATAGGGGTGTGTCGAATTGCCCATAGCTATGCTTAGCTGAGAGTACACAAGGTAACCAAGTATGCATGTGAACAGAGATGAAAATGCACGTAAACGGGTATGTGCATCACGCACTGCAGCTGAAACAGGAAGGATATAGGAAAGAAATAAGAAAATGCTGCAGCAGTAAAATTGGAGTACAAATGACTAATTAACACCTAGGAGCCTACAGTGGGCCATTGACAACAGCTAACAAGGCTGCAAGCAGCAACCTGCAGAGCAGGGAAGGGGAAGGGCTGTACTGCAAAGAAAACAGCAAAGTGTCAAAGCAGAACAAAGGCGATATGCAGTCTATCAGCTACAAGGCACATTTCGCCATGACTGGGTAGGGAAAGTACAAAACAAGAAAGACGGCAGGTGGATGCATGCCTGATAATGGGAGGGGATCCAGGTCTAAAAGGGAATTAAAGGACAACAGATTAATCAAGGCAGGCAAGTAGAGCTCCAGAGTAAAGGCCCAACACTTGCAGTACTGATTGCAAAACCCATAATTAAGACACGCAGCAGCTGGAATAGTTCATACATACCCACTTACACCAGCAGCATCCATAACACAATACTATAAAGTGTGAAAGCACCTCACACACATTTGTGTATTCCCATACACTCTGCACCAGTGGTGTATACAGACGGGGAACTTTTAATATGTACATATTAGGGGCTGCCATAGCTTTGATCCACCAGCATGTGTTGGAGACTGAAGGTGGTGTAGAAGATGATGCACATGCCCACCGCAGGCCCCAGAGGAGGAGGAGAGTGTTCAGATCCAGGGTAACCTACCAGGGGCTACATGATCTGGAGATAGTAGAGCTTTACAGGGTGGATAGGGACACCCTACAGCAACTTGTGGAGCCATGCCGGCCACGCCTCAGAGCCAGAGCAAACAGAGGGGAACCCATCCCAGTGATTACGAAGGTATGTGTAAGCCTGAGAATACCAGCTACAGGTGCGTTTCAAAGACCAACTGGGGATATCATGGGTATCTCACAGGCATCAGCATCCAGGGTACTACACCGGTTCCTGGATGCCATGTTACCACACGCCAATGAGCACATATACTTCCCCCGAATGCAGGAGGAGTTGGCCAGCAATATGCATCTCTTCCACCGTGTGGCAGAATACCCGGAGGTACTGGGTGCAATAGACTGCACGCACATATGCATCAAGTTACCACCCAGTGAGCAGGGTAGGTGCTATATAAACCGCAAGGGATACCCCTCCATCAACTGCCAGGTCATGTGCAATGCCCAGGGCATTATCATGGATGTGTGTGCTGGCAGCCCTGGAAGCTATCATGACTCCCACATCTGGCATGCCTCACAGCTGTATCGGTTATTTGCCAGGGGGGGACATCCCAAATGGACACCTGGTGGGGGATGCTGGCTATGCACTGGAATCGTGGATGATGACTCCCATCAGAAATGCACACACACCCATGCAGGAACTGCATAATGAGGCACACACACAAACCAGAATCATCATAGAGCATGTGTTTGGGATGCTGAAATCACGGTTCCTTTGCTTGGACATATCTGATGGAGCCTTGCAGTACTCTCCAGGCACATGTGCCCACATCTTCATAGTGTGTGCCATTCTACACAATATGGTCCTGCGGAAACAGCTGCAGCAGGGACAGAATGATGAAGGCCCTCACAGCCCACCACCATTGCCAAGGGCCCCACAGGCACAGAGGTACTCAGACCATGAACACCCTGAGCCAGCCCCAGTAGGCATATGGAGGCGTGCCGAGTATGCCCATGCCTTGGCAAAGAGGGAATGTGTAGCACACACACTGACAGTGTAGGCACCTAGGGACTGACACCTTTCTCCACCTGCACACACAGTAAAAATGGATGACACACACACAAGACTACCTGTAAATTGTCATGTATATGCAGTCTACTGTGTGCATCCACCATAGGCAGCCCTCAACTATTGCACACACAACAGCCATTGGCACAAGGTAAATCAACACCTGAACAGTAAATTAAGCTATCAGCATATGCCGATACTGTTTGTATAGATTCATAGGTAGGTACTTGGCCAACTGCCAGATGCCATTCATAAGGCCAGACAAAATGTGTCAGCTTTTGCCACCCCATTGATTCATTAACCATCCCTCTGTGGAGCAGAGCCAATGGCAGGATCCCTAGGGTGCATTTTCTGTTCCCCATCCACCCTTCAAGGTTTCTCTTGCAGAGTGTTTGTGAGGGGCTCTGTATAATGTAGTTAGGGATGTTGTTCCAAAGTATGGGGAGTGTCTGTGACAGGAAGCTGTCCCTCCTGCATCTTCCAGTTATTGTTGTGGCAAGGTCAGCTCACTACAGTGTGTGGTCACTGTGACATGGATTCCCATAGGTGGAGCATATCCATCAAGCCTGAGTTTGACATGGCTGTGTTTGCCAGCGGAGATCTTCTCTGGGTAAACGAGATGCCACTGAGTAAAGCAGGAGTTTATTTAGTCCTGCTGCATAGGCCATATGTTGGAGGCCAGTATTCCCCTTGGTGAGGTACATTCGTGGACCCCCCAGCTGTTGGACATGTCCTCTGAGGTACATCCCACATGGGTTATTATACCCTATGATGGGACTGATGAGTGATGAGTAAAGGGGCACTATAACCCCAGTATGTCTAAATGGAAATCCTGTAGTAGTCAGATGGCCTACATAGAAGGATGTCCTAACTACTGTGGAGATATGATTGTCACATGGGAGATCACTATCTACCTTAGTCCCCAGATACCCCATTACCTCGTCTGTATTAAAGTGGCTGCCGCTCATGTGTTAATATGTGGGTGCCAATTCCACAATGGAATGACTATGCAGTTAGTGGCACTTGGCTGAAGGCCGTGTCGTTGGCACCCTGTGATGTTGCTTGTGAGGCCCCTTGAGGAATGTCCGTGTCAGCTGGACAATCCATAATGGCTCCCAGTTTGCAGTCATTGCTGAGCATGGTCTGCCGTAGTCCATCTGTGTTTGCCTGTACATCTGAGACATATATGCCAAACAGTAGGGCTCCCAGGACTGAGTCCTGTGGGACACCAGTCATGACTGTTCAAGAGTTGGACCTGGAGACCGCTAGTCGTACCATGTGGGTTCTGTGTGTAAGCCCGTTGGCAACCCAACCTGTGATGTATGGCTGAATGTACAGGCTGGTGTGTTTATCAATAATACCTGAGTGGGGCATGGTGTCAAAAGCCTTGGTGAGGTCCAGGTAGTATGTGTGAACCAGCTCCCCCATCAGCTATCGTCTTGGTGACTGTATGTAAGACATCAAACAGGTTCAGTAGGCATGAACTGCACTCAACCAAGCTGACCTGGGTTGGGTCATGTGTTCGAAGGTTACCAATGTCATTGTCAATGAGTGCCATGAGGATGCGAACCATACCATTGCAGACCAGGCTAGTCAGGCTTATGGGGTGGTAGTTACCATGGTCAGTTGTGATTTCACCTTGATGGAGTGGAATAACCATTGCCACATGCCATTGTACGGCATGTAGCCTGTGGAGAGGCTGAGGTAGGAATACTTAATTAGGTGGGGGGGCAGGTTGCCTTGTACAGTTTGCAAGATGCAGTCTGGGTCAACATCTGCCTCCACTGACGCTGTGGTCTGTTGTTAGTGAGGGCCGTTTCCACCTGTGTGTCTCTGATGGTTGGGATATTGTACCTTTCGGTTAGTGTTGTGGGCTCTTTAGGGGGTGAAGTATGCACCGAATGTGTCTGTAAGGATGTTGGTGACATCAGTAGGGTCAGCATATTTTGTGCTATATTTCACTGGCACAGTGCAAATCTGTGTGCCACCATGTAGATCCTTGACATAGCCAAAGAAGGCTTTGTGGTTATCTTTCGAATCCTTGCGTATTCTCCTGCTGATGTTAGCCTTGGATGATGTCATGAGGGACCTACGTATCATACTAATAGTGGTCACGGATGTCTGCCCTTCGTGAGATTTGCTGTGTGTCTGGAACACTGTCCTACTTCTGTAGTATAGCCTGTTTATTGCAGAGGTCCACCAGATCGGTGTCCATGTCTAGGAAGAGTGAGTCTTGCTTTACCAGTGATGGCACGATCCATACATCTGTGTAGGTGCTTGTAGACTGCATTTGTAAATCTGTCTGTATCTTGAGTAGTGTTTCCCCTTAGCGTGGGGGCTGTGAAACCCCCCACCCCATCACTAGTAGTGTAAATTTAGCTGTAGGAAAGGCATACACTGTGGTATCCATGGGTGGGGGAGACGCTGGGGTGTGGAAACAGTGAGTAGTTCATGGTCAGATCTAACCAGTGACCGGTTAACCTCCACTGTGGTGCACCTGTTGCCCATGTTGGTGATGACCACATCCCCACTTTAGGGAGGTTTCCACCTGATACAGGGCATATGAGGTGATACATTCCAGGAAGCTCTGGTCCTGGAAGTGAGTACCGGAGGGCATTTCCCAGTTATTGGTATGGTAGTTGACATCGACCAGTGCCAGGGTGTGCGTTAGGACTGTCATGTTCTCCACTGTCTCCAGGTAGGTGGAGTGGAGGTCCTGGGTCATGGAGGGTGATCCGTAGCAGGCCATATTCCACATTGCAGTTGTGGCTGATGTCAGCTGCACAGGGATGATCACAGAGGTATCATGCTGCACCACTAACCTGGAGGTGTAGGTAACCCTGATGAATATGGATACAGCCCCTCCATGTATGTCAGTCCATGTTCTGTGGCTGGGATGTGTGGTATGGGTTGTAGTCTGGTAGTGCTGGTGTGCTCTCAGGAGCCTTAAGACAGATTTCAGTTAATGCACAGATGTTGATGTATATCCTGAGGAGTGCTGTGAGTGCATGCATGTTGTGATCACAACCCCTGGTGTTGAGTAGCATAATCCTCATTGAATTTGCTATTGTGCTGTTTACGGAGCTGGTATTCACCTTCAAGACTCTCCTAAATAAGGCACCATGGGGGCACCAATAGCCTTGGCCAGTATTCCAAAGCGTAAGGCTGACACATAGGCCGGTATGGTATCATTGCATGCATGTTCCCCATCTGTGCTTGTTTTACATCCTTCCCTGTAGGTAACCTACTGGTAAGCAATAGAAAGACTTAAACTTATACAAGTCTTCTAGCTTCTACGATAGGCTTTTGGAGTGACTAAGTGTCATTGTTCTGTATGTTCTTGCTGTACTCAACTGTTTCCTGACTACATGGTGAGTTCACACTGTATATTGTGATCTGAAGGTCTGTGTATTCACATATTATGGCTGTGATGACCTGTACGTTAGAGGTTCACAGCCTACTACATATCTGCCCAAGGGCAATTAGAAGCATAGCAACAGTGTGTTGGCCCTCCCCGCACCCATTGAAGTAACTGAGCCTCTGTCAAGCATAGCCAATGAAGCAATTCCAGGCACAGTTGCTGGAAGCTGTTGAAGATTGGGGTAGTGGAGGGTGATAGGGGGCACTTAGTGATCTAAAGAGGGCATGTTAATCTGGCAATTCAACACCATTCAATTCCCCCAACAGGTCTAGCAGCTATCAAACTGGACAGACTCACCCACCCCCTGGCTGTATGGTTCTGGGACACATGATCCCAGGGGTGTATAGTCTGTTACCCATTCACACAATAAGGTTTCCCTTGAAGTGTGTCAGTGAGGGGATATGCCTAATGTAGGTAGGAATGTACATATGTTATATGTTGTTATTTCAAGAGTACATGAAGCTCAGTGAATTTGGGGGCTCCCGCCCTTTGCTTAGCCTAGCTTACACATAGAAATCATCTAAATAGGAAATAGGTAGAAGCAACATTAATGTCAACAGTGTAATGGTTACAGCATCCGCATAGTATCTGTGCATTCGAAGTTACAATCCTGATAAAGGCAGGGATGTTTATCATGTGCAAAAGTATACCTTAACCACAGCTTGCATATATAGGTAGTAATCGTCTGTATAATAAACATTCAAATCACCCAATAAATCCATGTGTGCAGGAGAGTACAGTCAACAGAGAATGTAATGTTATTTCAGCACATAGTGAGATGTTACGTCACTGACATGTATATATCAGGAGTAGTTAGCGGATGTGGTCGTGTTAACGAGCACAGGTTATACGGTACAAAGTTTGTCTAACTGTGTTTAACTGCTGCTATAATGTCACAAAAACGCTATTGAACATGCTTACACCTGCTTAAATGAGCCTTATTCTGCAGTAAAAAACATTCATAAAGCATCGCAGGTGTCGAACCCTGGACCATGCACACTATAGTCATGGGACGTACCACTAAGCCAGCCGAGGTGTACACATGTTACATGGTCTTGAGACTACACCTTATACCATATGCATTTCACTGTAATGATCACAAATGGGACAGTAACTTTGTGTACATATGTACAGTAGTTTGTGAACCAATACATTCCAGTGTACAGATGTATTACTATAACAAACTAATACGTAATATATATATAAATATATATATATATATATATATATATATATATATATGTATATATATATATATATATATATATATATATATATATATATATATATATATATATATATATTATACAGTTGCATCAATAGCCATATATATAAACATCTATAAACGCACTTCATGGCACAGAAGCATTCCAAAGGAATTGAAGTGTACACAAAACACATGCAGCTCTGGTATTATAACAATTAATATTAACCTAATTCACCATAGAAGGGGTGGTTGTTGTGTATGTGAAGATTGGGGTGGGGGAGGAATGATGGGTAATGTAATCATGCATCAAGGAGGGTCTGAGTCGGATGTCCAATAAGTGAACTGGAGGGACATACATGGAGTATGGGGACAGTATAAAAAGGACACAAAGCAAGAACCTTACTCATTCATAATACACCCTGTCATGTCACATTGCAACATCTACTTTCACAAACATATGAACATTAACATGTATCAGACATATGTACACCAACTGACTGTCACAGTTGTTTTCAGTAGTGAGGAATGTCTGTAGTACAATGTATATCTCAGATGCCTTAGTGGTAAAGTCAGTGACTGTGCTGTTCATGGTCCCGGGTTCAAGACCAGCAAGGGCTGTTAGCTTATTTTGAGAGCCGGAATACAGGCTTTTGGATGCAGGTGGATTAAAGCACTCTTAAGCAGTTGTAAGCGGGTTTCCATGTATTTGTGCGATGGTAAGCGGTGCTGAAACACGGTAAATGGAGAAGCGCTTCAAATGTTTGACCTTTGCATAACGTTGCACAGACCACGGGCAAACCTGCTCACAACCGCGTAAATGTGCGTTATTCACACTTTCCCTACCAGTACCTACTCTGAGAGGTAAAATAACACCATCCAGGAATAGAACCCGCAACCATGTACTCCATCCTTAGAGTAACCTAACACTACGCTACCTGGGATGTACCTTTCCCAGTTGTGTATGCAGACAGGTTAAAACACAAAAGGGAGGAATGTGTTGAAATAGGACAACTCGCCATGTACCCAATTAAAGGTGTATGCTCATATATATATATATATATATATATATATATATATATATATATAAGAGAGAGAGATATATAGAGACATGTCGCTATATACAGATCGACATATATGTAGATATATAGATAGGTTAAAAACATCTACACATCTATGGAGGTACAGATAAACGTATGCAATAATGTATATATCTACATACACGCACACACACACACACACACACATATATATATATATATATATATATATATATACAAACATGTCTGTAGACAGCATCCGAAGTGGTCATATCTGAGTATAACATGGACCATAGCAGTCACACATTCCGCCCCCCCCCAAACAATATGAATATAACATATGAAGAGTATATGCCAATACACTATTACAAATATGTTCTATGTACACAGTCACCAACACAACTGCAATGACTGCAAATATCCATGACAGAATTACACAGACAGCTTTCATTTTGCAAATCTTTGTTACAGTCCGATGTATTGCCAAAAGGATTCAAGGACTAACAGCACATGCATGCTATACAGGACGCATTTAATAGTGCCTTAATTAATCAGCCTGCAATTACCATAAGTCCACTAAGGGATAGGTGTTCACATAGGGAAAGAACACCCACACACATATAGACATTGTATAAAAGGGATCCTACACACCTGCATGTGCTATGTACACCTACCAACATCTACCCCCACAACCAAAATAATTACATCAATACATACTGCCATACCATAACCAATTATGCAACTACTGTACAACATCTGCTGAAACCTTAACATACCTGGACACAGACACACCAACATGGCCTTATGTGAAATAGTTGCAGTTATACAATTGAACAGCTGCTGATGTAACAGGGTTTGTATGAACTAATCTGTTTCAGAGGGTTAAAAGGATCGTACACCAGGAAGTTTTACAGAGTACTGATTATTAGCACAGTATGATACACAGTAACACCAAACTAAATATGTCTGGTAAGCACACTGTAAACCCCCTAACATTATATGCATAGCTGTGCAGCCTTGAGCTGGTCAAACAACTTGGCCAGACTGAAACATATGCAGAAGCATTAGGTACAGACAAACCTTGCACAAGTAGCAATGTTCAGAAATGTAACAGCAGTACTCACATTTAGACCAACTCCTTTGGGCATTACACACAATATATTACTGTTCGTCTCCATACAGCTGTTGCAATAGATTCCAAGCAAAACTTCCAGGCTGCCTTCCTCATAAGTAAGGCAAAGGGACAACGCCCAAGTGGAGTACTCAATTATACTCCACTGTAGCCATGGTATTGGCTATGGCAGTAGCAGCGCAGTTGATGTGCATGTAATTAGCTACTTAGGAACACCAATTGGTCATCAGGATAGCACATGTTACTGATCTGTAACTATAAAAGGTTGCCTTGTCACACATTTAAACCATCTGTAACTACACGTAGGACAGTACAAAACACTGAAAGACGAACTGGAAATGAGTATTACTCTAGTTAATAACACCTCTGATTACTAAGACGGTATGTATAACATGTAGTACGTCTGTGTATGTAGTACCTGTACTGTAAGAATTACAGTGTAATCAATGCATATAGTGGAAATAGCTATCTTGTAGCAATGTATTGTTGAGCAGTAGTAATGCTTGTAGTATTATATGTGTGTACTGCTGTAGGTCACACAGCACACTCCACATACACCACAAGGGATGATATGGGCTTGGAACCCACCAATTCGCTTCCAGCCACTGTCAGTGTCAGGATTGATCCAACAAGTATGTGCTATAACAGGGGATAGTATATGTCGATATATTGTAACAATCGACATATGTATGGGGTATAAGTAAGATGAACATGTTAAAGGTGGGCTTACCGTGCAAATATGGTGTGCATTGTGGGATATTGTGCCAATAACTGTGTAATGCACAGTATTCTAGGCAGATCTGTATTCTATTCTACATAGCAGTTCTGTTATGTTATGCAAACAGTAGTTATGTCTTTTGGCAATTACAGTACTCAATGACAGGATACATAACATTAGTATTCATCTGACAGGTTAGCAGCATGATAGCAAAGATAACTGGAAGAGCCAGGTAACTATCCATGCACATAACGCATGTAATATCCACCTCTCTACTATCGTTGGCAAGCAATAACAGCTGTGCATGTGTACATGTTATGCAAATGTGTAGTGACCCTTGTTGCAGGGCTGGGCCAAATGGCTATGTGCACACCTACATAGAATGGATATTGAGAGTACAGTCACACTGGTTGAACTACCAGGTTTGTGTAGCCCAGCATCTCATTGCCAACCTAACAGCTGCCTGCACATACTGTATGTAAGGTAGTGCACAGCACTGGTAATGAAACGGGTTGCATATCCTCTTTACCTCCAGTGTAACATCTGCAGTAGGAGTGTAAGATGTAGGAGACAGCTGCCCATGTGTAATAGCCACATCATAGGTGATGGCTCACACTATCTGATTATATCCTGATCATGTTGATAGTGGCATCAGAGCTTATTGCTACATGACTCTGTTTGGAAAGTGGGTGTCTGTGCCCAACAGAGCTCATGGTCCTGGTGGATATGTGAGTATATACCCAGAGAAGGAAACAGACCTGTAGAATCTTGCATCATCTGTCATCAACTAACAGGATGTAATGTGCTCCTCAGAGGAGGATTGCTGCTAAAGGTAGCTACAATGTTCATGTAATAGCTAGTGTTGTCACATCCATAACACAAATATTTACATGAGCATCACTGTCTAAAACATCTTCGTAGCCTTTATGTAAACTAAATACAGTACTTGGTACTTGTAATACTGACTGCTCATACAGGCATGTCCACTTGTCAGCTACTGGTGTTTCCTAATGTCAGCTTTGTGTATGTGGCCATCCTGGGGGAATGTTATCTCTATGCCATGTACACTGCCAGAACCACCTAACACCACGCCCCACACATTGTTTGTGATGCAGCTACAGGGGTAAGCTGGAAGGCAGCCCAGTCTACAGCCATGACTGGGCAGTCATGAGATGTAGGTTAACACATGCAGCTCATCAACACAACCAACACATACCCTTACCAGAACACAGTAAGGACACCCACACACACATTACCAGAAATCACATACAGTCACAGACGCGTTTAAGTATCTGGCCAAACAAGTGACCCCCCCCCCTCAAGCAGGAAGAGACCGACACCGACATACACAAACTGTATGACATAGTTTGCATAATTGTGCCACACCTCTGAACACATGACTGGAAACATGCCCAACAATACTCATTTGTGAATGCAAACTCTAGCACTATGTTACACACCGACCTATACGAGGGCATACATACTGTCAGCTGCCTGTCTGCCATGATTAGCCACATACTCATACACTCAGACCACCTTCTGAACTATACACATGGATCTGGCATATTCCATGTTGTTGTGCAGGACCTGTAATGCAGTAGCCTGGACTGCATGGAATCATATGTAGAAACTGTCAGATCTTGTAGCCCATGCAGGTATGTCCCAAGGCCTGGGTAGCATTCTGCCATTGGCCAGAATGATACTGCAGTACAGAGACATAAGGACTGTATTCCACAAATGTCTAGTGTAGTTGTGCATGTCACAGGGTATCCAGTATCTGTTGTCCTGGGATAGCACGATTGACAGACTATGATGCTTTGCCAAACAGGGCCTACACCTGTTACCCTTGGGAATCTGGATATTGCCTAGGGCACATGATTCCCCTATAGTGCCTTCATCATGCATGGTTCAGGTGAGGGTCCACTGCTGTTATAGGGACAGCCAAGAAATAAACTGCGGGTCTCACTACACAATGATACTTGTCAAAAACAATATACGGACACACATGTCAATCCCTAACATGGAGAACATATCTGTGCAGTGGCTGAGACATGTTTCAATGCTCCAGAGAGCACACCTGCATGACCATGTTATAACACATACCTCACCTCTTGCCCATTATCCTTTATTGGAACACACGGGCTGCAGGAGTGTCCATATTCCTGAAGGATATGTACACCCCCACGCTAATTGCACTTGCATAACATCAGATGCATTATGCTGAGCAACTACCTTTGTGCCACAGTGGAATTCAGAATGCACCTTGGGACAGATCACCCACCAGGCCACGGACTTCCCAACTGTCATAATGTGCTGTAATGGGGAAGATTAGGTCTGAGACAGAACCGTAATATTGGCTACTCTCAACTATTCCATTATGAACTGGGAAGACTTCTCATGTACCAACATCTGTGCTCAATGCATGTTGGATTCCATCGACCCCACTGACCTGGATCACAGTAATCATACAAACTGGGCTAACAGTATGCTACACATAGGTAGTCTCCCATGCCAATGTTATGTTTCCTAAGAGCAGAGTGGTGAGTGCCATGGCACCCATGCAGATGGACAACGCATGTGCAAATGCTGAATCGTACACAAATGAACCTTAAGCAGTCACATATGAGCAGTGATTGTGCATTGAAACAGAACCAGGAGTCAACCCAACACAAAGAAGTAGGCAAACTGGTGGTACCATGCTTTAAACTGTACCACAGAAGGTAGTAACTGTTGCAAGAGTGAACACACATGAGTGTAGGTGATCCCTGATCAGCCTCAGTAAGATGCAGATACACCATATACATCCACGCAAAGCTACTGTGAAACTAATCAGCCACATATTATGAGGCCAAGCACAGAGCATTCTATAGCTGTGTCATTAATCGTAATGGCAACGACAAGACCTGGCGTGCTGCACAGCACTATGGCATGGGAAGTACTGCACCTACAGAAATAGCACCCGTTCATCCAGATAGGGTCTCGGAGAACCTAAACCCACTCCCATCTCCCCCCACCCCTAACAGGTACACTTATTAATATATCCATGTACACTACAGGGCCCCTGTACTAACAACTATGCAGGTACAAGTTGCACTCTCTAATGCCATACATACAGCTTTCATGGGACCTGTCACCATCCCAGGGTGTGTCCTACACAAATGTAAGAACATTCAGCTATCCACATACACATCATGTTCAATCATAGTTCCATGTCAGGCTGTGCACACACCGAATGGTGCACAGCAACAGTTATCACACCCCACAAAGGGGGAGACACCATTGATAATGGAAAACCAACACAAGGACGAAAACTGCAGGACAGCACCCAAAAGAGAACTAGATGTTTATTCAAGCTAAGTGCTTTTCGTTTGACAGAATAGCAAACTTCTTCCAAACGAAAAGCGCTTAACTTGAATAAACATCTAGTTCTCTTTTGGGTGCTGTCCTGCAGTTTTCGTCCTTGTGTTGGTTTTCTGTCCCTTTGGTTGCTGTCCTGTGTTGGTTTTCCTAGTTTGCCTTTTGCCTGTTTGGATTTTACCATTGATAATGGGACATAGTGCACAACTACCCTGCTGAGTCTGGTCTGTATGGCCATGAACCATGGTCAATGTAATTGATGTACTCAGTACAGATGTAGATGACAGTAGGGTTGATTCCCACTGCATATCATGAGCTTGTCACGTCGTAGGACACCATCACCCACGCTGTGTTCCAGTTACACTCGGTAAACTAGGTGTATATTCCTATGTCACAGGAGTGGTTGGAAACTGGACTGCTGGCAGAACACACACTACAGAAGGTGTATGACGAGTACATGCACATCAAACCAGTGCCAGCCACAGTAATACAGGGTCATTCCTGGTACTCCCCCTCTTTGTTATCTATACCACATAGACTAACACAGAAGGCATCAGCCTATTGATGTTTGCAAATGACTATGAACTAGGAGCAATAGTTGACTCATTGTGTGCTGCGTTCAACATACAGAAGGGCCTTAGTATGTCAGATGTGTGGTGTGTGATGTATGGCCACAATCTGACAGCTAAATATTGCATTGTCATCCCCTATGTTACATACCCTGTACCCATTAACTACTACCTAGGCAGCAGTCAACATAATGGCAACTATGTGTATGGGATGCAGCTGGACAGTACTTCCCTTTGATAGTTACATCACCACAAAAGACAGGTAGTCATATGTGGCAGCCCTAATCATGACAGGGTGCCATCCAGGAATATAGATATAACCGCTCAGCCATACTCAACACCCATGTGACCCATAATAGATCACATATTTCCTTTAAGGGTTATTGCCCATGTGTAGATGGCCTACACTGCCCTTCACAATCCCTAGCTGCACTATGTAGCATGCAGCCTACCATGAATAAAGACCTGTCCAACCCAGAGGTGTTGGACACGCTACAGTTAACACATCCTGATCCCAAATAAACACATACATCATGGACATCCACCTTTCTAGTGCAAGGATCACATCATGCCTGACAGATCCCTGTCCCATACACTACTCTTGCCATACTATGCATCCCTGTCCAGTGAAGCTGCACATCGCCCCTCTGTGTGACATGGTGTGACAACCACATGCCAAATAGATCAGTAACCATGTTTATCAGTTCTGTGGCACTGCTTGAACTGGCCACTGAAACTTACCTGTCTGTTGCCTACAGCTAGATAACCTGACTGCCTTGGCTCATAGATGGCCCAGGGCATATAGCCTACTAGATCACTATGACCATACATGCTATAGTTGATATCCAACCCTGCAAATACCATCAGGCTAGCTCTTATAGGTTTATAGGTTTATAGGTAGGTACTAGGCTATTGGCCCAAGGGCCTATATAAGCCTAGCCAAAAAGGTACCCTGGCTTTCGCCACCCAAGAAAATTCTTTTCCTGTGCCCCTGTCGAGCAGAGTCACAGAGGTGATCCCTGGGGTGAATTTCCTATTTCCCATCCAATCATCAAGATGTTTCTTGAAGAGTGTTAATGAGGAGCTTTGTGTGATATAGATAGGTAGTTTGTTCCAGAGTATGGGAAGTCTCTGGGACACAAATCTATCCCTCCAGCAAGTTCTGTTTATTGTGGTGACAAGTTTTAGGTCCCTAGAGCATGTAGCTCAGAGGGATTGGGATCTCTTTAAGCGGGGCATGTCCAACAGCTCTGGGATTGACATAGCTTTGCATGTTAGGCAGAGATCACCTCTGAGTTGGCGATATGTGACGGAGTAAAGCTGGAGTTTTTTAAGACAGTCTGAGTAGGACATCTGTTTGAGGCTGGTAATCCTCTTTGTGAAGTATTTCTGCGGCCTTTCCAGTTGTTGTAGATGTCTTGTGAGGTACATACCAAAAGGGGCATTGTACTCTATAATGGGTCTAATGAGTGGCAGTAGGGAACAATGACCTTTTTTTTCCTGGATGAGAAACCTTTTGTGATGAGGTGTGTCATGTAGAAGGATTTCCTGACTACTGTGGTGATGTGATTATCAAAGGAGAGACGACTGCTCACCTGTGTCCCAAGGTTTCACACTTTCGGTGTTAAGTAGACTACCAGCTATGTGGTAGTTCATGGGTACAGAGTTTTTACCAAAGCGGATGACAATGCACTTTATGGCCCTGAGCTTAAGGTCATGGCTTTGACACCAGGCACCTGTCTCAGTGAGGCCCTTTTGTAGGATGTCCACATCATTAGGAGTTTCGATTATGGCTCCCAGTTTGCAGTCATCTGTGAACTTTGTTAGCCAAAGACCTTCTGTGTTAGCCTGTACTTCAAAAAAGTAGATACCAAACAGGAGAGGACCCAGGACTGAACCTTGTGGCACTCCACTTGTCACTGGTCTGAAGTTGGATTTGGAGTCTGCTACTTTCACAGTGTGGGTTCTGTCAGTGAGTCAGTTGGCAACCCATCTTGTGACATAGAGATTTATACCTAGTTTAATGAGTTTATCTATAATTACAGAGTGACGGATGGTGTCGAAAGCCTTGGTGAGATCTAGATAGGCTGTGTGAACCACCTTACCCTTATCTACGGCTTTGGTAACCACTTCAAAGAAGTCTATCAGGTTTCGGAGACATGATCTGCCTTTTACAAATGCGAACTGGATAGGGTCCAGAGTTTGGAGATTACCAATGTCATTGTTTATAAGTTCCATGATGATATGTTCCATAGCCTTGCAGACCAGGCTCGTCAGGCTGATGGGGCATCACATACAATACATGGCCGGATGCTACACAGCTGTACAGTGCCATGGAGATGTATATGGCAAAACACATACATGCTTACAAGTCTGCAGAGTCACAGGTCATGTCCCGAATGGCTATGTATGACTATATATGTGGCATATACACAGCACTAAGGTCGATTGCATTAATATGAACATATCCAGGCATGTGCTGATAGGTAAAGACACCACTACAGGCAAACAGACATGCCCACATCAAGACAACATCCACATGGTGTATGAGCAATGTCATCACATGACACACACATATATGGCGATAACATTACATCACCAGTAGGTGTCAAATGTGTGTGACTTATACATGTCAAAGGTGTTAGTGTCATCTAGATTTACAAAGACGTATTTGTAATCTTAATAAATGTGATACACACATGTTCAGCTGTACTGCTGTACTCCTCTGTGAGTTACTGTGACCTGTCTCCATTGTTATGTCTTCCAGGTATGCCATGTAGCAGACTGCCACCTTACAGCCACTTGGAGAATGAGGTCCTCATCCCATACCTTGTCGACACCTACACGGTGCTCTTCAGCCATGTGCCACAGGATGCACAGCAGTGGGATGCCCTGTGGGAGGAAATCTGCAGAAGGGTAAATGATGTTGGCGGTCACAATCGCACCTATCAGCAGGTGCACCAACACTGCACTGACCTAAGACAGGCGAAACAAAGTGCTGATGCAATCGCCAGGGAACAAGGTGCAACAGGTGGGGGGCCACTCACCCAGCCCCCACTCACATGTACCAAGGAGTTACTGGCCAACCTGGGACACCTGCAGACCTCCATCCACAAGCTTTAGCTGGTATTGTGGAGGTGGGTGTCTCTCAACCACCGAGCCTGGAGTTGCCTGGTAAGTCACTACTGCACATAAAACGCAACTATATATCACATCGTTACATGTGTTACTGTACAATATGTAATGTAACATCATATATAAGACATGAATGCACACATGACACATACTATAGTCTGCTACTCTATGTATGCACATATGTGCATACTCCATAGTATAGTGTATTGTACTGGCTTATTTGCTAACATGGACATTGCATGCTGTAGCTACCACACAGGTGTAGATAATGATCTTACTGCTGAGACACTCCTGTTTAGGTACCTCTGGCATTTTGCAGCAACAGCAGCCTGTGTCAGGTGAGATTGTTATTATTTACTAGGCTTGATAATGCATGAAACATATTAATTGCATGCTATCTGCGGTAACACACGTACACATAATGTATGGTGGTCCTGGTAATGGACACTGGTCAGACCTGCAATGCATCACACTGTTTACCTATGTGAAACAATGGAAGACTATATGAAACACCTACACTAAACCTCCCAAACTGTCATTGCCAGATGTGTGGACAACAGTGAATACAATGGTGGAGGTGTTTTCCACTGTAGGGACAGGTACTAGTTATCAGCATTACACATGTTGGGAATAGGAACAGCACTGTACAGAGAGCATATGTGTGCACACACACTAAATGTGTTGGAGCTGGAGTATGCCCAGCCCACAGGATACACCCGTGTAGAGTATACCCTTGCTTTGAATGTCACACAGTGTCATGTGCTATCAGACATGTCCATGACATGTAGTGGGCTGACTGCAACACTGCTCAACTATCCTGCAGAACATGTCTCACATCCCATACATAACACCCTTTGTCTGCATAACCCTGTCCTCAGAGAAGCATAGTGACATCTATGGGGGTATGTCATATGGGATAACACTGACAAGTGAAATAAGATGGCCATCACGACCATTGGACTGACCATGTATACACATGGCCATCGAGGATGGCCAGAGACATGAAGCAACACACACAGTAGAAGTGAAGTACATGTGTGTACACCCTGTTGTACATTGGCTCGACACATTGCAACTATGGCCTTTGTGTAATGGCAATATTGCAGATGTGACACACTAAACATCATACAGGCCTGTGCACAGCTTGTGTAGGCATAACATGAAACCACCATATAACATGTCTTGAACATCTGGAGTGTGTCACGACATGGAAGCATTCACCTATACAGTATCCAAATACATACATGTGTTGCACAACATACACATACATCCACATCAAGCCACAGATATAGTACATTCACCTTGCTGATGTCAGACATCACTGTCATTCCTGCTCCTCATGTGTGTGAGGTACACAGATGGCATGTGGGAAATAGAGTACTTGTAAGTTAGCCATGTGTAGGCATACTTGCCAGGTATCAGTAATATGGTTGCAGATTTGCAGGGGTGTCATCCGTATACCCTTCTGTGACCTGTGGCACACATTCCACATTAGGGTTTGTTGTGCATACACCTTGGTGACGTGGGTCACATTCCACATTAGATATGTATTGTATGTGAACATTGTCATGGCTATGAACTGTGTCAGTAGCTCACACTGTATAGCAATTGTGAAGCCACATGATGCCCTGCAATGGCTATGCACATCAGCTCATTGTGCAGTATGTCCCTGCATATTTGTAGGGTGGACAGACAATATTGCATCAGCTGAAAGCCCATGTTAGTATAACACGTCCCTCCATTGGGAAACCATTACTGTACTGTAGATTGGAAAGGACACCATTGTGTTACACATGTATGGATGTCATTCAACACATCAGCAGAAGACATGTCCTACTACATGTGATTGGCAAGGTCATACAGCAGGCCGGTAAACCTGTGCTGGTCTGTGACACCATTGCAAAGTAGGGACAGCCATGTCAAATATGTGTGTACAGCCACATGCACAATGTCTACAGTCAGCTCAGGGATGGGTGGAATAATGTTGAACAGACATGCACTGCTTTGGGGGAGATATGCAAGCTAGGGCTCAGGCAAACATAGTATGCAGTTGACATACCCTACTGCTCATGTCCTCACACATAGGGGCTGTGGCCAACACGAAGCATCAGTGGCAGATGTACAAAGGTCAGCGATGGTCTGTTAACATGTGATGTATGTTGCACACACCATGGCAGTGCAGTGCAATGGTGCAACTTGCATGCATTGTGTTGCAGTTGTGGGGCATAGGCTACTTACACAAATGGTGCAATACTGGTATGTATGCTAACCACCACTATAAGTATGTAAGGTGCATGCCATCTGCTATACCACATGCATGCTGTTGTGTGCAACTCCGGGATGCATGATAACTACCACTATAATTGCCTAAGCCGAAACTATAATTGTCTAAGCTGAATGCCATCTGCTATATCACCTGCATGTAGCATGTGTCTGTGTGTGTCTGTCTGTGTGTGTGTCTGTCTGTCTGTGTGTGTGTCTGTCTGTCTGTGTGTGTCTCTGTTTGTCTGTGTGTATCTGGTATAACTTGTAATGTACAGTTCTTGTCTCCCCCTCACAGGTGTTGATGTAGGTGCATTGCCCTCCTGCAGTCCACCTGATGTTAGTGTCCCCACTGACTCTAGCAGTGATGATGATAGTATGATTGAGGCACAGGTAGGGTTGTCAGGAGCTGAATCTGTGCCATTGGTTGCCATTCCACCTGTCTCCCCCTCATCCTCGCACACAGTTCCCATGCCTGCACATAACCCATCACCACCAGCCATAGAGAAAGGACAGTTGGCAGGTGGTAGCATGGAACAGGGAGGTGAGGTGACTATGGAAGGTGTGCCTGCACACCATGATCCCAGTCAACAGACTGGTGATGTCTCACACAAGCATGTGCCTAGCGCTGCTTATAGGAGGAACACTGGCCAACATGCCCCTGTGAGTCCAAGCACATCAGCTGGAGCCACCAGATGCATGTTTTGGGCTGTAATGGAGGCACAAGCACGTACTGAATGGCACAATAGAGACGGTCTGAGGCTTCAGAGGGCTGCTGTCCGTTCATTAACTGACAACATCCAGACACTTGCAAATGCTCGCCATCATATTGCAGATGTTTTGGATAGACGATTAGGTGACATGGTGGGAGTCCTTAACCATGGCATATCAATCCTTGAGCGTGGAATGTCTGTGCTGGAACATCTGGTGGGAGTGAGGTGTCGGGCACGTGGACATAGGCCAGCTGTATCACCTGTTGAAGGTCTACTTGAACATGCTACTGCACATGCCTACTCCCATAGTGGCAGTAGCAGCAGCAGTGCTGCTGGTGCTGTGCAGTCCACACCAGGACACAGCAGGCCATGTGCTCGTGGCCCTGGACAATCCAACAGGGACATGATTCCAGTGGACATGTGTCATTAGACAGTACACAATCTGGACCTCTGCCTGGTAGTGCCCGTGCAACCCCTGGCAGGCACAGGTCACGTGGCCATGGCCAGACACCGTGAACTGTGAAACCTGCCTTGTACAGTCTGCAGCTGTCAGTATTATTCCTGTGTAGGCCAGCCACATGCCAGACCTGTGTGCATGCATACACACACACTGGAAACAAATGTAGGACATCTCAACACACACACACACACATAACATCCACACACACCCAATGATATCACAGGTCCTAGCACGCACGCATGATGTCATCCAATGGCACAGCCTAGGCCTCTGGCAAGCATTATCACCCTATGATGATGCCTGTGCCACATCCCTGTCATTCAGACCATTGGTGCAGGGACATGTTCATATGGTCTGATGCACAGGGTGAACATACTAGGTAGACAATTGTAGATTAATATTATTGAGTAGTATTGACAGGCAGCAGACATACCATGTATTGCAGTTTTAGAATGCATTTCGTACGTTTGCCAGTATGTATCATGTTTAACAACACTAACAGCTTGTTGATCCTGACATTCTGCCTTCCTCTTTCAGGTGTACTTGCATGTGCCAGGGGATGTTGGTGTTTGTGGGAGTCCCATATGTACATGTTGACTATCCACAGGTCAGTATGACAATACCTGCATGCACTTTGTAGCTTTCACATCACAGTCATATTCTCCCATGTTTCAATTATGTTTACTGTTCTAATGATCCAAGAGCATGATAACTGTGTAGTAAGCTACTTTGTTCAGAGCCATTGCATCCATAGTGGATGACATCACAGGTATAGTTACCTGGAGTGCGGAGTGAGTAAAAGAGTGGCATGCTTGATGACAATGGTAAAGGCCAGTGGAAATAGCGGCTTCTCATTGGGAAGCAGTAATACCCACTGTCATGACAGCATGCAAACACAGACACACCCACACACACACAGGGATTCCAGACACAGTAACACACACTCTGACACACACAGCTGCCAGTGTTTGGATGAGAACCCCTGCCTTTGTGCATATCATCATTATAGTACTACACAATTACAAGACACACCAGAGAAATTACACATGTACAGGTAGTTGGAATGGCCTAAGATCGAGGACATCGACAGGGATACTACAGTGCAGTGAGTGCATGTGGGGAGGGGGGTCCATCAGTAGGCTCTGTAACAACAGGTCACACCCCAGGGTGTACATGTTAACAGGCAGTTAGTATGCCCATCTACGATTGATGATATCAACAGGGATGCTAGACTTCTTTAAGTGGATTGGGGGAGGGGGCATTAACATTTCACTATTTTAAAATACAGCCTCACTCCAGGAACCAGACAGCCACACACACACACACACACACACACACACACACACACACACTGGCATTCACAAAGATATACACCTATGTCACACACACATACAGACACTTTACATGTGTGAAGTTTAACCACCTGCCTATGCCTTTCTTTCTACACTGCACTCTGTACTGGTGTCAACAACAGTGTTTAGGAGAGTGATAACATGTGGGATGTATTCCCAACCATATGTGACATATATGGACACACACCCACACGTGCCAGTACTGTGAATCAAACACCTGCCTATCTCATGATAGGTACTACAGCAGTACAGCACTATCGCATCCAGTACAATGCTTACTGACTCTTTCCTTTGATAACTGTGCTGATATATGCACGGGGAGGTATTGCTGTTACAGGTGTCATGGGGTTTGCCTTCGGTGTCACCATTACAGCATTCTACATTGTCTGTCTTCCACTTCAATTAACAAAGCCTGACCTTAGCAGGTACACAGGTTATTGTAGGACTGGTTGTAACACACCAGTGAACTGTCCTCCGTAATCATCTGCAAAGAAGCCCCATCACTTAGTAGTCATGTTCAAACATCTGTCTATACCTCATGTACGGCTTACTGTACTTAGATCATATCACCATATACAGTTGGCAATGTTGAGGCTGTATTGCAACAGCATAATGTACTAAGACAACAGTCACCTTCAGACATCGGATACTGCACACACATGGAATCTACACAAACAGCAATACATGTACACATATGTGGTCTACATCAGTACATGCACTAGCAGGTCAAGAGGATACATTCCACACCTTCCCCACGCCATGTGTGAAACATAGCCAAGCATTACACCATAATGGATGTTGTATTCATGTACTGGTAGGACACCACCACTTTCACTGAGTAGCCAAGTGTACATATATTACAACAGCACATATCAGCATGACACACACCGCATTATTCCATGTCATGCTCCTACAAAGTGTTACTTGACAGTGCCATGGTGAAGCCAGGGCACTGTAATGGTCAACAGTGAGCACATTGTATTTGCCACATACACCTCGTGTACTGGAAGAGTACCAGCAATGTGCTGTGTTAGAGCTAGGCAGTACACTTATTCAAGCATGTGCGAGGTCTGTGGCTTGTGAACATCTCAACCCAGCATGTACTGGCTATTGTGTTACTAAGGCTAATGTCCAGACAGCACACAGCATGCATGGCTTGCAATTGTTGACATGGGGTGTATGTAGGAGCTGTGGCCACACATGGCTGTACATGTCATGAACATATCACCTGTTCAGCAAGAAAAGAACACTGTCAGGGTAATGTATCACCTCCCAAAAAAAAGCACAAGTCCAAAATCAGAAGAGGATGATACTCCACAACAAACGAAGCAAAACCAGATGAATGAAAAGACAAGTCCTTTATTCGAATAAGTAAGCACTTTCACGTTGCTTGGAATGCTTCATCAGACTTCAACAAACCATAAAATTTAAATCAACTTATATATAAGTAAAACACCAATGAAAAACACATTAGCAAGTCACATGTAAGTTACAAAAATACATCATTTCCTTTCCATAAAAATTATATAAATACATCATAAAGATCTCATGTTAATAAATGAATAGTAGAAGTAAAATATTAAAACATACTAAAACACATATTAAGACTTATGTTTAATGTTTCAAAGGTTTATCTAATAAAAATGGTCTCAATGAAAATTTATCATTGAGACCATGACCTATTCACAGATAGCTTAATAATCCATTTTGCCTCAGCTTTTTCTGTCTTATTGCCAATATTACCAAGTCTTTCAGTCTCTGTTAACTGTCCTATTACTAAAAACCTAAAGGCATGTGTGGTGTCATTTTGTAGTACATGCTTGGCTAGGCATTCCCTTCATTCTCTCTATGTATAGCATACAAATGCTCTCGTATCCTTTCTCTTAAGGTTCTATTAGTCTTTCCTATATAGAAACAATAACATTTTATGCAGGATGCTAAATAAATCACATTTCTTGACTTACAATCAGCGTATTCATTAAACTCATATTTAACACCAGTATCTGGATGTGTGAAAACATTAGATTTCATTATATATATATATATATATATATATATATATACACACTGGTTGCAAGAGTGACATGCAAATGTACCCTTTCTCTCAGAGGAGATCTTATTTTTTGGCACTCTCTCATAACAAAGCATACGTTTTAAAGATTTAGTATTCTTATAGCTAAAGGATCGTTTCTCACCCACTAAGTCTTTTATACCATCATCTAACTGTAAAATGTTCCAATGTCTCTTAATAATGTTGACAATAGAAGTATTATTATTAGTAAAGGGTATCACTAGTCTCCTCTTATCATTATTCCTCACTATAGGTCTCTCATCTATGCTGCCTTGTTTTTTAATAAAAGGATGTCCTAGATATGTACGTTCAAAAGTGTCCAAAGAACGCATATCTCTATTGCAATAGCCTCTATGCCTAAAATCACTTTCTATAGTTTTTAATGCATCAGAGAAAACCAAATCATCACTAGTTATATTAGAAAAATGTTTCACTTGATTACTCACAATGTTTCTGTGTATATGGTGGGGTGCATGCTACTTCTGTGAAGAATAGCATTCTTCCTACATACCTTCCTAAATACTTCTGTTTCTAGAGTATTGTCTTTTTTCCTCAATGTCACATCTAAAAAAATCAATTGTATTTTGTGAATACATTTCAGTCAACCTAAGAAATGTGGTAGTTCCATTGATATATAGAGCAAACTCTTTTAGGAGCTCTAGTGTGCCTCCCCAAATTAAAAAAAGATCACCAACAAAACGTTTGTAATATCTTATAGAAGTGGAGTAAGCCAAATGTTCTAAAACATACGTATTCTCCCAGTATGCTAACACAAGGTTAGCATAAGAGTTTGCACAAGATGTGCCCATAGCTACTCCTTTAATTTGAAGGAAGTATTCATTGTTAAAGGTAAAAACATTGTGACAAAGAACCATTTCTAACAGCATTGTGAGTTTAATAACTTGATTGTTGCTAAGTCCTTTGTTTAACAAATATAACCTTAAGAAATCTATCCCTACATCATTGGGTATGCAGGTGAAAAGAGAAACAACGTCTAGTGTTACCATATAATCTGTAGTTTCTAGAATATTGTTCTCATTGAAAGGTGCTAGTGTTTCTAAGAACTGTTTCGTATCACATAATATAGATCTAGTAGATTCCACGACTGGTCTCAAGCTTTTTTCTAGAAAAATAGATATTGTCTCAGTTAACCAGCCTCTGCCAGATACTATTGGTCTAAGCGGAGGATTATGTGTGGTCTTGTGCACCTTAGGTAAACCTCTAATTACTGGTATCACAGGTTTCTCTATCAAAAAATATTTGTAAAGTTCTTCATCAATAATCCCACACATCAACATGTCATATAAATCTGCGTGCACTGTTTTTATTAACTTATCTAGATCTGACATGCTCAGTCTCTTATAAGTAGTAGTGTCTGAGAACATTTCTAACATAGTTTCATGGTAGTCGCCGGTATCTAGAAGTACTGTAGCTCCCCCTTTATCAGCTTGTCGAATGACTATACTAGTATTGTTCTTTAAATCATGAAGGGCTAACTTCTCTTCCTTGGTGATATTGTAAAAATCAAGTTTTATATTGTCAGATTCAAAAAACTTCAACAAATCATCACTGCAAGCTCTTTCTCTTTCTTTTTTCACTTAGTGGGTGAGAAACCATCCTTTAGCTATAAGAATACTAAATCTTTAAAACGTATGCTTTGTTATGAGAGAGTGTCAAAAAATAAGATCTCCTCTGAGAGAAAGGGTACATTTGCATGTCGCTCTTGCAACCAGTGTATATATATATATAATGAAATCTAATGTTTTCACACATCCAGATACTGGTGTTAAATATGAGTTTAATGAATACGCTGATTGTAAGTCAAGAAATGTGATTTATTTAGCATCCTGCATAAAATGTTATTGTTTCTATATAGGAAAGACTAATAGAACCTTAAGAGAAAGGATATGAGAGCATTTGTATGCTATACATAGAGAGAATGAAGGGAATGCCATAGCCAAGCATGTACTACAAAATGACACCACACATGCCTTTAGATTTTTAGTAATAGGACAGTTAACAGAGACTGAAAGACTTGGTAATATTGGCAATAAGACAGAAAAAGCTGAGGCAAAATGGATTATTAAGCTATCTGCGAATAAAGGTCATGGTCTCAATGATAAATTTTCATTGAGACCATTTTTATTAGATAAACCTTTGAAACATTAAACATAAGTCTTAATATGTGTTTTAGTATGTTTTAATATTTTACTTCTACTATTCATTTATTAACATGAGATCTTTATGATGTATTTATATAATTTTTATGGAAAGGAAATGATGTATTTTTGTAACTTACATGTGACTTGCTAATGTGTTTTTCATTGGTGTTTTACTTGTATATAAGTTGATTTAAATTTTATGGTTTGTTGAAGTCTGATGAAGCATTCCAAGCAACGTGAAAGCGCTTACTTATTCAAATAAATTACTTGTCTTTTCATTCATCTGGTTTTGCTTCGTTTGTTGTGGAGTATCATCCTCTTCTGATTTTGGATTTGTGCTTTTTTTTGGGAGGTGATACATTACCCTGACAGTGTTCTTTTCTTGCTGAACTTTGCTACTTTGTTCACTGAAGGGACATGACAGAAGAAACCAGCAATGTGTTACTTGAATCCAGATCTTTGGGTCTTACAGAAATCTTCACAGAAGGTATTAATCCACTTTTAAAACTGTCTTATGCTGAATTAGCAAAAGCAGCCAATACACACAGAGATACTGATTGGCATGTAGATGTTTTACAAACAATGAGAAAGCTCGAGGACAACCTCAGTAAAATTAAGAATGCCCAGTGGCAAAAAAGACATATGGAGGCATGCATTCATTTTAAAGTTGTCCCTAGAGGTCTTCGTTCAAAATGCCTACTTTTGGCTCTGCCTATCCTGAACTTTTGTCTAAGTGGCAGCAACTTAATTTAGATATGAGCTATGCCTACATGACACTACTTATTGAACAATATACTTTAATAGAGTTGGAACTTCAGCAAGAAGCTATAGCTTTAGAAGAAAAACTGACTGCAGCCCTTACCAACACACAGAAAGAAGATTTTCTTTCTGATATAGCGACTACAATGCAAGCGCTAGATAATAAATTATTATTGGCAAAAAAGAAGAAATTAAAAAGAGACTGTATGGATTTCTCGAGGGGGAACGTCTTCTCCTGGCCGAGAGAATCCACCAGGACAACATATGCTGCGACGCGTACTAACATTGAAATGCCTTTCTCTGAGCAAAACACTTTATCTGCTCCTACTCCTTCCATGGCTGCTTCCTCTTCTCAGGTAGAAGCAGCAGTCAGTGAACAACACTCCAGTGTGAATACAGTGAACTCTGATGTTTCAAATACAACTACCATGTCAGCACCTGTAGTGAGAAGAAAAACTCCTATGTCAGCAAGTGGAACTGTTTCAGCTGAATCTAATGACACTTCTCTTCATTTTCCACTCCCTTTTCGACAGGAGATGAGGCGCAATTGGAGTCCACAAACAACCAGGAAAAGGAAGATATCAGGAGGCCAGTTAGAATTTCAGAAAAAAACTTTCAAAACTGTAACCAGGACTTGATTATTAATCTTTCCAGTCACATGCTTATGGACAATGAAAGAAAGATTTTGAACAAAGGTTTGTCCTTCATTCCCTCTCAGGCAGGGTTGCCACCTTTTAACAAGGGCAAAGTGGGACATGGGGGTGTGGTCAACAGGATAGGGGTGTGACCAGCATGACACTGGCCACCCCCCCCACCACGACATCACCAGAGTTGTTAAAGGAGATGCAGTATTATAGAGGAATGGAGCAAAAAAGAGTTTACAAACAGTTTGAAAAAGGTCAAATAGTAAATGAGGTAATGTAGGGGGCATTTTGGCCATTGAAGACTAACTTTAATACAGCTTGTAGAAAATTAAATGCATTATTTTTACCACTGAACATGCCCACCACACCCCACAAGACAAAAAAGTTAACCATATTCACTGAACCAAAAACAGTAAAATGAATGAGAATGCACAGTGGATACCATAGACCTAATTTAGCTTTTGACCACGGCAGTTAAGAAATGTATGGCACTAATTTACACAGCGCAATGATCTATTAATAAACATGCCCAACAGCAGCACTGCTCATAATCTGATTATAATGAAAACAGTAAATAAGTATGTTGAAGACATCACTAAAACACAAAATAAAAACTTTGCTACTTAGATGCAAACTACCCTGTAACATGGTTTAGCACAATCTCAAATACATTGCATTAACTTCAGAGCATCCATCCACAAAAAAAAAATAAATGGGAAAAAAGTCCAAACATTTTAACTTTAAAACTACAATGTACAGCAGACTCCATGGGCTCCTTTTACTTCAAAACATAGCAATTAATCCAGCACAGCAATGCAATAAACAGGCCCAAGTAAAAGTAACACACCCATATTCACATTACAAGCAAAACAGTACATTTTAACCTTATTAAAAATGCATAATAAATTAAATGCACACATTTACAAGTATAAATGAAAACAATCTTGAAACAGCTTTGGCAAATTGGCAACGTGTACCTACTAGAATAATAAATGAATTACATTAACTGTTAACATTCCCCTCAAAGGTAGACTTGTACCACATAGACATGGACTTGCAGGAACAGGAAAAATTACCTAAACAGTATATCGTAACTTCCTGAAAACAGCATTATAGTGCATATTTCCATACAAAAAGTACAAACTATGCTCAAACAATTCCTATATGCATACAGACAATACCCAGAAAAAGCTACGACAATAGAAATGCATCACACTAAGTTTATATTTCACTGCCCCCCAACAGAAACAAACAACTTCTATACATAGTTCAGCCTTTTAAAAGTAATGCTTCCAAATCATACCCCCAAGCATAATAACAATTACATATACATTCAGGTTTTATATCTTTAAAAACTACTACTCAAAAATATCAAACTAGCTACTACAGATTTAAATATTGCGTACTGCACCCACCATCTGCCTTTAAACGTTAAAAAAATTAAACCACAATATATTCCCATTTTAAACTAGTACAAAAGTCTCAAAATAACCACTGCACAGATTTAAATACTACATACTACATCCCCATCTACACCTAAACATTAAAAACTTAAATAAAGCACACTATTCCCATTTTAAATAACTAAAGCCACAAAATGCAATTATCTACTTACCACTCACAGTTATTGCTGGGCTGGCTGGCTCCCTTGCTGGCTTCTTTCCTGGCTGGGCTGGCTCCCTTGCTGGCTGGGCTGGCTCCCTTGCTGGCTGGGCTGGGCTGGCTACCTTGCAGGCTGGGCTGGCTACCTTGCTGGCTTGGCTGGCTGGCTAGGCTGGCTCCCTTGCTGGCTTGGCTGGCTGGCTAGGCTGGCTCCTTTGCTGGCTTGGCTGGCTGGCTAGGCTGGCTCCCTTGCTGGCTTGGCTGACTGTCTAGGCTGGCTCCCTTGCTGGCTTGGCTGGCTGGCTAGGCTGGCTCCCTTGCTGGCTTGGCTGGCTGGCTAGGCTGGCTCCCTTGCTGGCTTGGCTGGCTGGCTAGGCTGGCTCCCTTGCTGGCTTGGCTGGCTGGCTGGGCTGGCTCCCTTGCTGGCTTGGCTGGGCTGGCTCCCTTGCTGGCTTGGCTGGCTGGCTGGCTGGGCTGGCTCCCTTGCTGGCTTGGCTGGCTGGCTCCCTTGCTGGCTTGGCTGGCTGGCTAGGCTGGCTTCAATGGTGAAAAAAAATCAGATCTTTTGTCGCAGCTGCTATAGAGCTTAGTGCTCTACAGCTGCACGCTATCAGGGCTCTTCAGAAGAAGTTCCGCCCCCTACAATGGCTGCAGCCAATTACTGTGCTGCATTACCACCCGGACCTAGCAGAGAATCCCTCTAACTGCAGGTCCGGTGGTGATTGCCGTGGAAAACCGAAGTATTTGCAATTCATGCGCAAAGGGAAAAACGGACTTTTAAAGTCCGAAGCGGGATGAGAGCACTCAAACCGTGAGTGTCCCGCTGACAACGGGACGGGTGGCAACCATACTCTCAGGGGACTGATGTAAGTGATTTAATTGTTGATATAAAATGTTTTGTTAGAAATATTGCATTTGGTTTACAGTTTGGCAACAATGTTTTTAATACTGATGTTATGTCTTTTAAAAAACCTTCTACTTACATGCCTGCTATACATCCTTTATTGGAAAGTTTTGAAAGAGCTTGCAGTGATGATTTGTTGAAGTTTTTTGAATCTGACAATATAAAACTTGATTTTTACAATATCACCAAGGAAGAGAAGTTAGCCCTTCATGATTTAAAGAACAATACTAGTATAGTCATTCGACAAGCTGATAAAGGGGAGCTACAGTACTTCTAGATACCGGCTACTACCATGATACTATGTTAGAAATGCTCTCAGACACTACTACTTATAAGAGACTGAGCATGTCAGATCTAGATAAGTTAATAAAAACAGTGCATGCAGATTTATATGACATGTTGATGTGTGGGATTATTGATGAAGAACTTTACAAATATTTTTTGATAGAGAAACCTGTGATACCAGTAATTAGAGGTTTACCTAAGGTACACAAGACCACACATAATCCTCCGCTTAGACCAATAGTATCTGGCAGAGGCTGGTTAACTGAGACAATATGTATTTTTCTAGAAAAAAACTTGAGACCAGTCGTGGAATCTACTAGATCTATATTACGTGATATGAAACAGTTCTTAGAAACACTAGCACCTTTCAATGAGAACAATATTCTAGAAACTACAGATTATATGGTAACACTAGACGTTGTTTCTCTTTTCACCTGCATACCCAATGATGTAGGGATAGATTTCTTAAGGTTATATTTGTTAAACAAAGGACTTAGCAACAATCAAGTTATTAAACTCACAATGCTGTTAGAAATGGTTCTTTGTCACAATGTTTTTACCTTTAACAATGAATACTTCCTTCAAATTAAAGGAGTAGCTATGGGCACATCTTGTGCAAACTCTTATGCTAACCTTGTGTTAGCATACTGGGAGAATACGTATGTTTTAGAACATTTGGCTTACTCCACTTCTATAAGATATTACAAACGTTTTGTTGGTGATCTTTTTTTAATTTGGGGAGGCACACTAGAGCTCCTAAAAGAGTTTGTTCTATATATCAATGGAACTACCACATTTCTTAGGTTGACTGAAATGTATTCACAAAATACAATTGATTTTTAGATGTGACATTGAGGAAAAAAGACAATACTCTAGAAACAGAAGTATTTAGGAAGGTATGTAGGAAGAATGCTATTCTTCACAGAAGTAGCATGCACCCCCCCCCATATACACAGAAACATTGTGAGTAATCAAGTGAAACGTTTGTCTAATATAACTAGTGATGATTTGGTTTTCTCTGATGCATTAAAAACTATAGAAAGTGATTTTAGGCATAGAGGCTATTGCAATAGAGATATGCGTTCTTTGGACACTTTTGAACGTACACATCTAGGACGTCCTTTTATTAAAAAACAAGGCAGCATAGATGAGAGACCTATAGTGAGGATTAATGATAAGAGGAGACTAGTGATACCCTTTACTAATAATAATACTTCTATTGTCAACATTATTAAGAGACATTGGAACATTTTACAGTTAGATGATGGTATAAAAGACTTAGTGGGTGAGAAACCATCCTTTAGCTATAAGAATACTAAATCTTTAAAACGTATGCTTTGTTATGAGGGAGTGCCATAAAATAAGATCTCCTCTGAGAGAAAGGGTACATTTGCATGTCGCTCTTGCAACCAGTATATATATATATATATATATATATATATATATATATATATATATATATATATATATATATAATGAAATCTAATGTTTTCACACATCCAGATACTGGTGTTAAATATGAGTTTAATGAATACGCTGATTGTAAGTCAAGAAATGTGATTTATTTAGCATCCTGCATAAAATGTTATTGTTTCTATATAGGAAAGACTAATAGAAACTTAAGAGAAAGGATACAAGAGCATTTGTATGCTATACATAGAGAGAATGAAGGGAATGCCCTAGCCAAGCATGTACTACAAAATGACACCACACATGCCTTTAGATTTTTAGTAATAGGACAGTTAACAGAGACTGAAAGACTTGGTAATATTGGCAATAAGACAGAAAAAGCTGAGGCAAAATGGATTATTAAGCTGTCTGCGAATAAAGGTTATGGTCTCAATGATAAATTTTCATTGAGACCATTTTTATTAGATAAACCTTTGAAACATTAAACATAAGTCTTAATATGTGTTTTAGTATGTTTTAATATTTTACTTCTACTATTCATTTATTAACATGAGATCTTTATGATGTATTTATATAATTTTTATGGAAAGGAAATGAAGTATTTTTGTAACTTACATGTGACTTGCTAATGTGTTTTTCATTGGTGTTTTACTTATATATAAGTTGATTTAAATTTTATGGTTTGTTGAAGTCTGATGAAGCCAAAGCAACGTGAAAGCTTACTTATTCGAATAAAGGACTTGTCTTTTCATTCATCTGGTTTTGCTTCGTTTGTTGTGGAGTATCATCCTCTTCTGATTTTGAACATATCATCTGTGACTACTCAGGAACATACAGTGCAGAGCTGGATTTCCCTGAATCTGTTAGTGCAGGCCTTGTGTAGGTCGTATGGTCCTGTTATTTGGGTATGTTTGTAGGCATTGCATTAGGTGGACATGTCTAAAGACATACATGCCACATGGGGTGTTGTATGATATGATAGGTGTCATGGGTGACCAGTATAGAGGGGATATTACCTCTGTCAACATAGATATCGAACCTTATGTACTGTTAGCATGCTATCTGCCATGTGCATGTGTGTAATGACTGTAGCCACATGTATGTAGAAAGGTAAATGAAAGCTATGGTAATGTAATTTATGTTGTATGAGTGTGGGATGTACATATCCAGGGCAGGTACGGTTAGGTCATATCCAACCATGAGGGTGTTGTTTACTGGTGTACAGCAACAGTCGACCGTGTTAATGCTGACTACATCCAAGGGACCCTGGTATGTGTAAAACTGAGCTGATTACAAACAGTGGTATTATTGCATTGCATAACACATTATACAGACACAGCTGCATAATGTGTTATGCAATGCAATAACACATTATACAGACACAGCTGCATAATGTGTTATTGCATTGCATAACACATTATGCAGCTGTGTCTGTACATGAGTACTTTGCACAGTTGATGTAGGCCTAGGTACAGTCCACCAGTCGAGGGTTATCTTGTCATCTACCATACTATGTCATACCACATATGGATGTGTGTTGGTAGTCTGGGAACAAGGTGGTGGATGTATATGAGGATACAACCTAGAATGCAGCATTTGCCACTGTCACCTGTAACTGACTCATCTGTGATGTGTTATGTCAGAGTAGTGGCCTTTACATGTGAGTAGCCTTTATGAATATGTGTACACCGCCACCTGGTATGGTCCATACCACTGTTATGGCCCACATGTCTGGATCTGAGTTATATGGTGGTAGTGCAATTGTGCACTACAGAGCCTTCAGCCAGGTGTTCCTCACTGCACAGATGTCGGTATTCCCCATTGTAGGTTCTACATTGAGCAAATCGATTACTAAAGCCACACATCTAGCATGGGTTAGCATAAACATCCAATGCAATTGTCATGTAGGTGTCAGGGTGTTACTTCTGTGTGTAGGACATTTGCCTTGGAATGCGGATATATGGGTAAATGCGACCTAGGTATTATCCACACACATGTGTAACATGAATGCATTTGCTCTGTGTTGAAGGCTCGTCATTCGGTCTTGACAGCCCGGAATGACAGATAGTGGACAACCTCATAATAACAGCAGGACATTGGCACATTGTTTTGGTGTAGCAGTTGCCACCCATACCATGACATCATTGCGCATGGCATTAATGTGCTTGATAGCAAATGACCCATGAAAGGTGACAGACAGTCGCAGAACTTGTGTATATGACCAATGTGAGATATACTTAGGGTAGCGGTCCTGCTAATAATGACAACTACTAACACAGCCAGGAGAGGTCATCTTGACACCTGCACCTCAGTACCATTACACAAGGTGGCTCACACATTATGCTTGCACATGCCACTGATCCACTATAATGCCACTGACCACAACCTGCTATCAATGTATGCCTTTCAGGGCAACAAGATGTGTGACACATGCTGTAGGTAGCATCCACCTGTGCGACCCAGGTAACCTATTGTCTGTCACATCCACACATGCATAAATGTGTATACATAACATATATATGTCAGTACTTCATGTACATGTATGCATGTGTATCACACAGCACAGACACAGATATATAATTTACAGGCCACATGCAGGTATCAGGTAGTAAACCAGTATGATGTGCATATATACTGACAGGTAAGATGTAACTAGCTGTAAACCTGTGTGTTTACAATAGGAGTCCATTACATGTTCTGTACATGTAAGTATTTGAGCATGCACACTGTGGCCTTCAGTGGTTAGAATCAGAGTGCATCCCAAACAGCCCTGTGCTACTGAGTGTATGAGCATGCTCACTGTAACCCTGTATAGTGATAGTAGTTGTCCATTCTGCAGATGGCCATACTCCAGTTCAAGTTCCTGTTGTGCTACAACTATACCTCTCAGGCCTACCTGTGGATGATGTGTCTTGTTTGTGCATACAGGTTGTAATGCACACCTACTTTAAACACACAGGTCTACAGCTATGTACTTCATGACTGCCAGTCTCCCTGTTGTTGTCCTCAATTGTAGAAGGGCATTCTGATTGCCTTGGAATGTGTAATCTCTGTGGCGTGTCTCATAACTGTGTAGTACTGTAATAGTGAAATTTAGATAGGCAGGAGGGCTGATCCCACCACTGGCAATTGTGTGCATGTGTTTGTGTGTGTGACAGCAAAAGCCTGAGTGTGTGTGTCAGCAAATGGCTGAGTGTGGTTGTATTTGTGTCTGCATCCTGTCATGGCAGCAGGTTTTGCTGCATTCCAAAGCGATACCTCCTTTTGCACTGGCCTTTATCCTTGTCAACTGCTAATCCTGTCTCTTACCCCCCCCCTCCCCACTGCAAGTAATCAGTCCTGTGATGTCACCTAGCTCAGACGTGGAATCAGTAAGTGTAATTGTATGTGTTCTGTGGCACATACCCCAACTGCATACCACTGTACTAGTTACCTTTACATAGGCAAGATGTGTATGCACAATACTGGCAAGTGTGTGCGTGTTTGTGTGTGTGTGACTACCCTGTAGCCAGGCATACACATGTGTAATGTCTATTAGCGCATCATGGAAGCCATCACTGATGACTGGTGTCTACAAAGTATTACATAGTTAGGAATGGTAAAGAATACACAGTCAAGCATGACTACAGTTGGGTATGTTATTTTCCTGTGCCACTGTCGAGCAGTGACAAGGAAGTGGTCGCCGGGGTGTAGGTCCATACCCATCATTCCCCCACCCTAACTCCACAATCCCCGGAGTAGATTACATTAGCCATCATTCACCACCCCAAACTCCACATACACAACAACCATCCCTTCTCTGGTGAACTGCTTATGATTTAAATGTTATAACACAGGAGATTCCTCTGTGTACATGTCAGTTCCTTTGGAACTCTTCTGTGTCACAAAGGGCATTCAGATGTGTGTGTGTGTGTGTGTGTGTGTGTGTGTGTGTGTGTGTGTGTGTGTGTGTGTGTGTGTGTGTATGTATATGTGTATATATATATATATATATATATATATATATATATATATATATATATATATATATATATATATATATATGTATATATATATATATATATATATATATATATATATATGTATATACATATATAGCTATGGTTGTGTCTGTGTATATGCATATATATATATATTATATATATATATATATATATATATATATATAAAATGTGTATGTACACATCCCGTAGGTGCATATGTATATGTAGTTATGACAGTTGTACAGATGTAGACTTGTCTTTGTTGTTTCACAGAGTACAGTACATTCAAGGGTGCTGTACATATGTACACAAAGGGACTGTCTCATTTGTTTTCAGTACTGTGGAGTACCTGTAGTAGGATGTGCATTATAGACTCCATGCAACATGTGTACAACCCAGATGGCTTAGTTGTACGTCCAGTGACCTCAGTGTGCATGGTCCAGGGTTCAAGACCTGCAAGCCTTGTTGATATTGTCAATTAGGACTGCATAAGACACTTTTAAGCAGTTGTAAACAGGTGTAAATGTGTTTTTGTGACAGTAAGCAGTTGGTACACGCAGGTGACAGACATGTACAACCCACAGTACACTTGGAATGCCCTTCTTTGGCAATCCTGCTGATGTCACCCACCTATGAATACACCTCTGGGACTGCTGTAACCCAGTAATCTCCATGACATGTGCTGTAACTGCGTAATGCTGTAGTGTGTTAAACTAGTTTGGTAGGTGTTCTAATCCCAGACAGGTCAAATGTGTGTGTAGACCACCTTTGACATTACTGCTGATGTCACCCACCTAGGAATACACCTCTAGGACTGCTGTAACCCAGTATTCTCCATAGCACGTGCTGTAACTGCATATTGCTGTAGTGTGATACATTAGTTAGGTAGGGGTTAAGGCCTGGTGAACAAAGTATACAACCCTACTAGCACCCGGAATACATCCTGAACTCATGTGTCATACACAAACACACTTGCCTAGAATATCCCGCTATGTTGCTAGTACCCTGCACATTGATGACAGATGGTAGACATGGAGTGATTGCAGTGGGCTGCAGAGGGTATGACATCCTGAACAGCAGTACAATAGGCACATAATTGTGGACAATGTGCCTTCACTATGTTCCCCACTGGATGCCTGCAACATATGTGGTGCCATCAAATGTGATCCACAGAGGCCATACAATGCCTTACACATGTGCCCTGTATGGACTGATGCCACTGACACCAGGGAATACCTGTATCATGCTATCAGTGCAGGTGGAGGATCAACCTACTGACTGTAAGCAGGTTCTGCCAAACCAGGCCAGTATTGGCATATCGGAGGATAACAGTCTGTGTACACAACATGTACCAGCCAAACCAGATACATCTGTACATGTCACTGTACATTATTGTGGTTTCATACACATCCCAAGCAATGTCCATGTCAACGACTATCAAACACAGACATGGTATGCATTGCAAAGCTATGGCCATACACAGTGGTAACCAGGATGTCTGGGCAGTTCATACAATACCTATCTGTGTGGGACATTGCAGACACTACACCCCTGTACCACACTGCACACTGTTGTTGGGTGGCGTGATGCCAAGGATTACCCCTCACCCAGCCTTGTACAACCATCTTGCACAGCCAACCACTGCACACCCATGAAGCAATGCACACATGCATGTCAGTACTGGCACCTTGTGTCTGCGTGTGGGGTATGATGCTCCCAACCACAGTCACTCCCAGTATAACTCCCATTGGCATACCAACAGATGTCAAACACGTTCACATGCCCTAGCCCATAGAACCTCCGGATATCCCCTGTGGTGCATGTAGTACTTGTGCATTACTGCAGTGTGGCAAACTAAGTAGTTTGGGAGTGTATTTGTGGGCCTGACAAAGAGTGTCAATGTGAGTCCATTAGAGAGTGTGGTTGTGTTGGCAATTACATCTGTTCATGTAGACAGCCATGTGTGCTACACCTAATGTATGTCTACTGTATCTCTGTTGCAGATGTCGCTCAAAAACACACATATATGTTCTTACGGCACACCAACATGTCAGCTTTGTGGCACATGGAGTAACTGCATGCACTTGTAATAGTAATGACTAGTCAGTCAGGGGTTTGACCCCAGTACTGGTAGGTGTGTGACAGACGATGCTTAGGTTTTCGTCTCCAAGCCCTTCTCTGATGCACTTTGCCTCTGTCTGTCCCTCCCACACACTCTCTGGTGGATGAGGTGTACACCTGCTCAGCAGCAGCTTGTGTATTGTAAGTGATGGTCATGATCAGGTGATGGCCTCTGCACCTATTGCAGTCCTTCACTAGCTGATTGCATGTGGAACAGCTGTGATGATGTTCCCATAGCCATTTGCATGAAAAACACAGTACAATATCTAGGAACATCATGTTGGTGTTTGCCCGTGACAGTCACTGTGAGTGGTACCTGGATCTGGTGTTTAGTAAACGGCATCACAGATGATATCTGGATGTTCCTCAAACAACATACACAGTGGGGAAATAGCCTACAGACAGGAGGGTGATGTGCCAGACATGACTACAGCATGTAAGTGTAGCTATGCTTCATTGAGACTACTGCATGTTTAACAAGTTGTGTGTGGTAATGGCTATTCTGCATGTTTTACAGCTGACAAGACAGTGCTGTTTGTGAGGGACCCCCATCTGTAGGGCCATCTGTGGACTGGTCAGTGTGTGGAGCCATTTGTTTCCTGTGTTATGTACTGAACACACACCTGTGAACAGCAGGAGCATAGTGTGAGGATTGCAGCCAGTACATGGTGATAGTGATGAGTTACTGCCATCGCATCCCTGACTGGACATATGTCACATGAAACAGTAGTATGACAGACACTGTCTGGCATTCTCAGTGACATGCCAATAATGGGCCACTGCTCATAGCTGCAGTCATAAGTCTTCTACACTTTGTACAGATGTCATGCAGTTTATATGCATGTGTTGTGCTTCCCCTGCAAATGTGTACCATCTGTTGTGTTGGGTTGATGGTCATATCTATGCATGCTGTTGTATGTAATCCTGAATGCTGTTGACTATTACTAAGCCATATCTGTGTTTAAACTGCAACACCATAGGCTGTATGGGTTTGGAGGTCCTGGCAAACCCTCCTGTCCCACTTCAGCTAGCCATAGCACCGGGCACCAGCACATCTGGGGCCCAGCCTTAGACCTCCACTTCTGTTGGATCTGCACCACCTTCTGGTGGTACCGCCACTGAGAATGGGGCCTGTCCCCCCTAGGAGCAGGTCCAGACAGGAACATGTCCACTGTCGTACAGTCCTGGACGTGGTGCGTTGGGGGCTCAATAAGGGGCTTTGAGGCCAGATACGCCAGCTCAAGGGCAGAGTGTCACATTTACAGGGTGAGGCTGCCCCTCCTAGGCAGCCCCCAGCACTGCCACTTTTGCAGCTGTTTAGATGCAGTGGTGGCTGCCCATGACTGGGGACCTTCGTCCCACTGATTCCATCTGGGGGCTCATGGGCTTGTGAATACCGAACAGCCCTTTCCGTCTGAGGTATATCCCCCCACATGTGTCATATAGCGACCCTGTATGCTGTCTTGTCTGTCATCCTACCCTATCTATCCTTAATGAGCATACCTACTCTCCTTCTCCCACATCCCACTCTCACCCTGCGGAAACAAAAGGCCATTTGGTTCCTAGTACAACATTTGCCCCTTACATAGCTGTCTATTTCACACACGTGTCCACTGGACACATGTAACCCTTTTAATATGCATCACAAAATACTCCAGTTGTCCTCACCCCCTGTCTTTCAGGCGCACGATCCTAGTATGCATATGACTCCTAAATGTTCCAGGTACACATGATGCGGATGGCCCCTTTGTACACATAACACTACCGGTCCCTCTATGGTTACCCCATTTACCTTTATCATGATGAGGATGTCGCACACAGCACCTTGAAAGAGTACTGTTCTCACATAATGATTGGACAGGAACTGTTGTGTTAATGTAAATAACATGCACAGAGTGATGTATATGGCCAATGTACAAATGTTTGCATGTATGAATGACACATGTCTGTCTGAGGGAGTCTTGATATTACATAGGACAATACCACTACATAATACAGGTGTTGCTGGTGTTTCCCTTTTCATTCCTTTGTAACGCTTTGTTGTCACGTGGGATGTTCCTGATGTATCTATAGATATATATATATGTATGCATCTATATGCTGGACATAAACACTCACACATACATCTACATGATGGAATACATTTCCTATACTGTTGAATGACTGCACAGGAGGATATGTTTGTGATAAGGTCTGATGTCTGTATATCTGCCATGGTTTAGTGGTAAATCACAATAGCTGTGTGTGCAAGGTCCTGGTTTCGAGCCTTGCAGACGTCGTTTATTTTGCTGCAGGGCAGAACAAGGCCATTGGAAAAAGAAGTGATTAAGGCACATTAAAGCAGTTGTGTGCATGGGTTTGCACTGTGCTAAGCAATGCTAACCTCTGGTTACAGTTTCTTAAACTCTGTTAGCCTCTACATTGCTTTACCAGTGTAATACTTGCATACTGGCGGCCAAACAGGTTTACACCCGCTTTCTCCCGCACTTGCAAATGCACTGCATTTGGTGTTTGCATCTGACACTCACACCCCTGGGTGGGAGTGAGGACTATGATATTACCTTGTGATGCCTATTACATCAGATTACATGCCTACAGTATCGGGAATGGCTGCCCATTAGGCGACAGCATGCCATTCGACTGTATGGAATCGGCGGCCTGTCCAGAGTTTGATTCATGTTATTGGTGTGTCTGGTTAATACATGGGAACTGACACTCTTCAATACAAACAAGTAATTGGGTTTTGGAACCCACATCCTTCAGCTGAGTCATGCTACTGCATACCTAATATTCTATCATCTTGCTAAGGTTGTCAGTGGAATATGTGCTTTCTGTCCCTATCAGACCTCTCATACTATTGGGGAAAAATACAAACTGAATCAGGGACATGGCATAACAACATCAGGGACACATTTAAATTATTGGTGCTATTAACCTAACACATTGACAGACTCAGAGCATATAAATTCATACACATTTACTGACGTAAGTGATATTTTTAACTCTTAATTGTTGTCATTATTCATTACATGTAATTCACCACCTTTCCTCCAAATGTCACTAGTTTTAGGAGGGTTTACATGGGACAAAGTTAGTAACTGAGTCAAAATCGGTGACGTCCCTGGAATTTGGGGGCAGTTCAGATGTATGGTCCCTATTTGTTCCCCCAACGGTTTATGGCCTGTCCAGTGGATGTGCGCCTAGGGGTTGAGAGATATGGGCGTCAGCTATGCCCATTTCGGAATATTACTTACATCCCCGGGGTGGTCCTAATACGACTGCACCAGCCAACACCTGCACGCCTAGGCCCATAATTGCATACCCATAGTTCCCCCACCTGCCACTCCTCTACAGCACTCATCCTTACTGTGGGTGCAGGTGGGGTATAAACACACCGCAACACACTGCCCACTCTCCCCATGTTGGGACACATGCTGTACATTGTGTCAACGCATGGGTTATCAGGCTTCCACAACCTACTGGCCCATGTAAATCTACAGCCTAGTTTGATAAGTCATTACCGGGACTGCCTCCGATCATTAAAGATTGGTGTCCCACAAGGGACATCGATGTCTATGTTTCAAGATTAGACCTGGCAGGTCTCTCCCACTGGTAGTATCCTGCCGGTGGTCTGGGAAGCAGTGGTGTGTTTACCTTTATTGTGTGTCTGTATGTCTCACCAGCCTAGCTGGGGGGGTTGATGCTATGTGTTACACATTTGTTTATTCGGCCCCTCAACCCCATATGCACAGCCTGTGAACATATGTTACTCGTAACTGCTGTATCATATCCTAGCTATATACATCTGTATATTTACAGTCACATATATACAGATATATCTGTATATGTATGCATACATGTATATTTATATTTTGCTGTCTGTATGTGTGTATGTATATATATATATATATATATATATATATATATATATATATATACATATATTTATCAGCATATAGGTCTATGGGTGTCTGCATATGTATATATTTATATGTGGGTATGTATCTGTATTCTGTCTCTGTATGTATACATTTGTACTACGGAGAGGGGGAGGCTTATCTCTATGCCGCTATGGGTAGATATACACACACACAGACACACACACACACACATACCACTACATATATACGTCTACATCTGGTTATTCCGTTCCTTGCCATATAGATTACACTTTGCTGCAGTGGGACTTGTAGTGGGTGTGGCTGCTCATTGGGCGACATCTCTGCCCAATGAACACATTCACTTACATCTCTAGGGCTGTCCTTATAGGCCCACATCAACCAACACCTGCACACCTAGACCCATAAGTAGCTACCCATAGTTCCCCCACCCGCACCTCCTCAACAGCACTGATCCTTACTCTGGGTCCTGGTCTGTTCTGGACACACCACTACACACTTCCCACTCTCCACTTCACGGGACCCATTTCATACAGTTGTCTCGGCCCATGGGTAATCAGGGTTTCCCACCCTTGTATTCCGAGTATGTGTACACCCCAGCCTGAATGTTCGGTCTATCACCTTGTTTTGGTTTTGCCAATTTTTGGGGTGTCTCACAAGGGATGCTCCTGTCTGTGTTCCAAGATTAGAATACATGGGTGCACTGGGGAGCAGTGGACTCTTTACATTGTTTGTGTGTATATTTCCTGTGTCCAGCTGGGG
>NC_056725.1:1660413696-1660486196 GCF_019279795.1 Protopterus annectens | reverse complement strand
TGGCATATTGAATTATTTCAAATGGACCTGAGGCTGTATGGAACTTGTTGATGAATATGTTGAAGAGAACTGATGCTAGTATTGATCCTTCTGGGAGTCTCATGTCTACAGGGAGAAATGCTGAGTGGGTAGATTTGCATTTGACTGTTTGGGTTCTATTACTAGGGTAACTTTGGAATCATAAGAGAGTTTGGTAGAACATGTTCAAGTCTTGTAAGGTGTGAAGTAGGTGGGGGACTGTGTGAAAACCTTTTGATAAATCAAGGAAGGTTGTGGAACCTATTTTATTATTGTTGCAATGAGTATTAGTAGTTTTTAAAAAGGAAACAAAGGCTGTAGTTGTACTGTGTCCTGAGTAAAATCCATGCTGGGTGTTGGAGATGGAGAGTAGTTTATCATCTTCAATTTTAGAATGTGTTTATTTATGCTTCCTTCTAAGATTTTAAAGAAAGGGGTAGAATAGTGATTAGTCTGTAGTTCAGTTCAAATGTTGAGCCACCCTTGTGTAGTAGGTTAATATAGCTATGTTTCCATATGGTACGGACATGTGATTCATTGATAGACATATTGATTAGTATGGAGACTGGATAGGTAAGAGAGATGGCTGCTGATTTTACATATTCATCTGGGAGGTTATCTGTAGATATTGTTGTAGCTTTAAACTTTAGTAGGATTTTTATGTTTAATGGTAGCTGGGGGTACAGTGGGAAGTTGAAAAGCTTTTTGATTGTTGTGAGGTTAGAAGGAGTAGAATGAGGCAAGACAGGTACTTAGTAGAGAGGTGGCTACATTAATGAAGTATGAGATGAAAGACACAGCATTTTCATTTTCTGATTGATTAGGCAGTGGGTTTGGCTGAGAGATTTTGCCAGATTTGAGTACCTGGTTGGTAGTGACCCAGAATAGCCTTAGATTGTTTTGATCTTTGCTTTGTTATTTTGATAATATTCTGTTTTGCTCTTATTTATGTGTTGGTTTTTTTGCTTTCTTTGTGAGTGATCTATACTGTTGATAAGTGGCTGATGATCTATCATTGTGCTGTGTTTGCCATATTTTATCTCTTCTCTTAATTAAGTTTCTTTCTAGAGAAAGTCAGTCAGGGTGCTGATCTAGTGTTTAGGATTATTTTTTTATTGTGGAGACGTGCTTGTTTAGTATGTCTTGTAGTATATTGTTGAAAGTGCTAGTTATGGTATCTAATGGGAGATTTTTGAAGATTTACCAGTTGTATTAGTCCAAAGAAGCCCTGGAAATTTCTGGATTAAATCTGGTTAAAGTGCAGACAAAATTTTACTGCTGGAGAGTTTATGAGTTTACATGGACCTGATTATGTAGGTAGGATGATGGTCACTTAGTCTGACATTACACCAGATTATTGTATATATTCTGGATTTGTTGTCAATATCCAGTCTAGGATAGTGGCTTTATTAGTTGATGTATGGATTTTTGTAGGATGGTGTATGCATTGCGTAGAAGTGTATAGGTTCATACTAAGATTATTTGGATTGTCAATATAGTTTTCCCAGTAATGTTAGTATCTTCTAAAATGATTGTTTCTTGTTCTATTGTTGGAGACACCCAGCTTAATATGTATTCATGTAGGGAAGAATTATTATCTGTATTATTATGTGATGGCATGTATAGCGCTATTATATACATGGATTTATATGCATTAAGTTGAAGGAATGAGATAAGAATCTTGGCTTTGTTGAGGACTTGGCTGCACACTGATCAACAGCTTAATCTCAGCTCTCCCAATTTGAAGAAAGAAACTGACAGGTCTATCCATCCACAACCCCTTTTCCAATTTTTACACATGAGAACAGGGCATCACTTCAAAAATGGCAATCATCTAGAGCCAAAGTTCACACTGCAGGGTAGCTGGCATTGCCACAGCTGTTCTTCCGTAACACACAATGTTAAGTTGTCTATCTCGCCTTCATTCTTGCTGGATGGGTTCGGAGCCGACCTCGGCCGACCGCCACTCTAAAGCTCGAGAGTTGGTTCCACCGGCTCGAGGCTCCCCTTATATCCCACAATGCTAGGCGAGAGTTACCTCAGATCTCGTTTGCCGCTACAGCTTCGAGGTTGGTTTTCTACCGGTTCCTGGTAAGTTTTAGCTTTTTCTATAAAAAGTTACTCTTGTTTCCTTTTTTAGTTTAGTTATTCCTAAATTAGTGTAGTTCTTAAACTCTATCCCCAAACCTATTTCTTCCGTTTCTTGTCAAAAGAACTTTAAGTTCTTCACTTGGGCCTTAGGCCTTCCCTTCCCTAGGGAGTGTTTGTGTAGTACTACTGCTTATTGTACTTATTTTTAGTATATTTTGCTATAATTGTGTTTTTGACAGGGTATAACTGGTGTGTTTGAGTGTGTGTTTGTGTTCACCAGTTAGGCTATGTCTAAAGAAGCAAAGGTCTTCGATTCAAGAAGTGTGATGCGTGCTGTCAGAAAATGTCTCTGACAGACGCCACACTTCTTGTGTTTATTGTCTGGGGCCTTTGCACCTGCAGGACTCCTGTGCTGTCTGCCATGGCTTCAGCCCCAGGGTCCTGCAGGAAAGAAAACAAGCTCATTTTGAGAGGCTTGTTGAAGCCTGAGGATTCCCTGTCTGTCTCAACAGGGAAGCCCTCCAAGGCATCGAGGTCTTTGGCTCGCTTCTGAGCCGAGACCTCAGGTTGTTCAACCTTTGCCTTTATCGGCTCCGGCTGGAGCCGATAAGACTCAGTCCACAGTTTTGTGGCTCCCTCGGCTCCGCCGGAGCCGAGGTTATCGAGGTACCTGTGTCGGCTCGACAAGACCTTCGGAGCCGACAACCAGAAAGAGGTCTAGGTCACCTTCTCTTGGCTCCGTTCATTCGCTCCAGGTTCTCCCCTGCTGTCTGAACGGAGCCAAAGGTCTCATTCCTCTAGGTCATCGAGGTTGTCCGATCATGACCTTCAGAGGGTGGTGAGTCGACTACTCAAGTCTGAGGCACTGGCCCAGATGCTTCAGAGCCCGACTCATCAGTCGGTGCCTGTCCCGTCCATCAACTCCTTCCTCCTTCGACTCTCTTGAGCTCGGAGCCGGTCGTCGGAACCGAGACTGGTCACCTCGGAGCCGGAGACAATTGTCTTCGCCCGCCGCCGGCTCCGCTTTCTTCCATGGAGGAATCTCGGCGCGGACTTCCTCGTCGGCTCCGAGGGGTGAGTGGCATCGACCCTTGTCCGACCCCTCTCCCTCTCGGTGCTTCGGCGCTGGTGAGTTCGCTCCGACATCGCCTCGAGCCATCACTGTCGGTGCCGAGGGGTTCTTAGCTCTCGGAGCGGGACCTCTGGCTCTGCCTGACAGGGGTGCTTTCGAGGTCATGCGGAGTGTGTTAGAGCCTGGCTCTACTCCACAGTCGGCTCGGCCAGCCCCTCCCTCTATGCTGCCTCAGGGTAAGTCGACTCACTCCCTCATCCCGGACCGCAGAGAGCCAACTCCTCAGGAGCCCCTGTGGGATTTCATCCTCTTCCGAGGCCTCCTGATTTGGCAGAAGAGCCCCTCGGAAGAGGAAGTGCAAGAGGAAGCACATTGACTCACCTGAGTCTATCACGTCCGACACAGATCTGGATGATTCTGAGGGTTCCCCCGCTCCCCTTCTGAAGATGTCTCTTTGCAGACATTCTGGAGATCCTAAACAGAGGAAATTGGCCAGCCCTCAACCCTTCGGACGCCGAATCTCTGTATCTTGAGGCGTTTGGCTCTCGTCCTTCCACCTCCTGGGTGTCCCCCCCCCTCCACCCCCTCATGCAGGTGGTTGCTAAAAAGGCATGGACGGCTCCTGATTCAGTGGACCCCACTCCCAGGAGACCCTCCAAATTCATCACAGCTCCAGCAGACAAGGAATTTTATCAAAAGGAGTCTCTGTGGATGCTATGGTGGTAGCTGCCGCCACAAAGAAGGAACTGGCTGATCCTTCAGTGCCTGTCCATCCACCTAACAAGGAATCTAGGTCCATGGATAGGTACGGGAAGCGGATGTTCTCCTCAGCGACATTTACTATGCGTTCGCTGAATTACCTGTGCCATTTCACCTGCCTTCAAAGGGACTTGATCAAAGAAGCGAGTGAAATGCTTAAGGACCCTACAGCCCGGTTTCCAAGAAATTGAACACGCAGCTGGCTATCCTTAATTCTATTTCCAACTCCTCCATGCGCCACCTCTCTTATGCGGCCGATGGAGCGAGCAGAGCCGCAGGGAACAGGGTAGCCCACGAGACACGCCTGGATGCGGCTATGCAATTTTATGGAACCTTTCAAGACGCTTTCACGAACTCCCCTTTGATGGATCATCTCTTTGGTCCACAAGTGAAAGAAACCCTGACTAGGTGCGAGACTGATGGCAAGACCCTTTCTGCCGCCGGAGTCCGTTTTCTACTCCTTCTAGGCCTTACCCCAAAGGCCAGAAGGGGGAAAGATGTGGTTCGTAAACAATCCCAAGGGACTTAGCCTGACACAGAGTCGGTTCCTCGCCAGAGGCAGAGGGGAACAACAATGGTAGACGCCGCCCTAGAGGCAGAGGGGTCCAGAGAACCAGGGCAATCGAGAAACGTTCTCCGATAAGCCCTTTCAGCATCCCTGAGGTGTTGCCGACTGCCCATCTTCGGAGGCAGTCGGGGAAGATTGTCACTGTACCCAGAAGCCTGGCTATCCTTGACACAAGACAAATGGGTACAGTCCATCATTTCAAGGCTATTCTATCCCCTTTCTTCGCTTTCCAAATCAGTCAAAAATCCCTTCCAGATGTCCCACCCGCTCAAAGGGATATAGCAGCTTTGGAAATTTCAAAACTGCTTGCAAAAGAGCTATTCAGCCAGTGCCAGCAGACCAACTAGGATCCGGAATCTACTCAAGGTTCTTTTTAGTTCCAAAGAAAACAGGGACTGGAGACCAATTTGATCTCAGTATCTTGAACAGATCGGTCAAGAAAACAAGATTTCGGATGGTCACGCTGCAATCCATTCTTCCCCTATTGGGAAAAGGAAACTGGATGTGCTCTATAGACCTTCAGGACGCTGTACTATCACATAAATGAACAGACGCCCAGAAGATTCCTCCGCTTCAGGCTGGGAACCAGTCATTTTCAATTCAGGGCCCTGCCCTTTGGTCTCACCACTGCCCCCGGTGTTTACCAAATGCATGGCAGTGGTAGCTTCTCACCTGAGACGACAAGGATTCCAGGTGTTTCCATATTTGGACGACTGGCTCCTCACAGCTCCCACCAAGCATCTCCTTTGATGGCCAGAGATTACACTTTTCGCCTGTCAAGAACTGGGTATCTCAATAAATTGCGAAAAGTCTGTTTTGTCGCCTTGTCATACTATTACCTACATAGGCGCAAATTTAGATACTGTAAACATGTCTGCAACACTAACGAACCAAAGGATATCAGACATTCAAAATTGGTGTCTCTTCTTCTCAACAACAACAGAGCCAAGGCCAGGTTAGTTCTAAAGGTGTTGGGAATCATGGCAGCGCCATACCTCTCCTCCCATTGGCCAGATACCACATGCGGATCCTTCAGTGGATGCTTTTTCTCAATGGTCATACCAGGAACTTCCAATGTCTCACACCATTATGATCACGCGTGCAAAAGCATCTCAGGTGGTGGATGTCTTCCCCCCAGCTCCTGTTGGGGAGACCATTTGTCCCACCTCCTCCGGTTGCTACTCTGACAACGGATGCCTCCCTGATCGGGTGGGGGCATTATCAGGCAGGACAGTCCAGGGCACATGGCAACCAAACGAATGCCACTTGCACATAAATGTTCTGGAGATGAGAGCAGTGCTTTTAGCGTTGCAAGCCCTTCAAGACTCTCTTCCCTTGGGAACGATTGGAATGCAGGCAGACAATTTGTCTGTAGTGTGGTACATCAACAAACAAGGCGGAACCAGATCATACCGCCTGTGTCGAGAAGCACTCAGAGTGTGGCAATGGGCGATTTCTTCGCAGGGTTTTCTGATAGCAACGCACATCCCGGAAGTTCAATCACATTGCGGTCAAGTTGAGCAGAGCTATTCTCATGCCTCACGAGTGGTCTCTGAAAGACTCTGTAGTGAGAGAGATTTTTCTCAAGTGGGGTCAGCCTTGCTGCAATCTTTTGCTACTCCCCAAAACAGCAAGTGCAGAGAGTACTTCACTCTATTCCCTTTACCAGGCCAACCCAGCAGGGACGCTTAGTCCAAGTTTGGCCCCGGGACTTCTGTATGCATTTCCTCCTTTCCCACTGATCTCTCAAGTAATACAGAAAGCTATCGCTCAGAAGGCCTCATTGATCCTCATTGCTCCTTACTGGCCTCGACAAGTGTGGTTCCCCTTTCTACATCGATTTCTTTTGAGCGACCGTGGAATCTGGACCTAGTTCCAGATCTTTGATCCATCAGTCGGGTCAGTTTCATCGCCCTCCCTCTCTGAACCTCACTGCTTGGTTCCTCCACTTCCAACCGTAGCCAGGCTTCCTCAATTATCTCACTCTGTTAGAGATATATTGATAGCTTCCCATAAATCTTCCACTCGAAAGATTTATTTGAGTAAGTGGAAACGCTTCTCATATTGGGCACAAGGAAAGGACATAGATCCTTTCACCGCTTCCATCCAACTAGTCCTTGATTTTCTAGCTGAACTCTTCCATGCAGGTTCATCTCCATCTACTCTTAAGGTTCAATTGGCAGCTATTTCTAATTTCCATGTGGGTATTTCTGAATCTGCCCTAATGTCCCACAAACTCTGCAAAGCCTTTTTGAAAGGAGTTTTTCTTCTCAGACCTCCTGTAAGAAATCCTCCTTCTCCTTGGGACCTAAATTTAGTTCTTGCTTCTTTGATTCTCTCCCCTTTCGAACCTGCAGCTTCATGTTCCTTAAGTTATTATCATGGAAAACTCTCTTTCTGGTGGCTATCACATCAGCTAGAAGAATTTCAGAACTTCAAGCACTCAGTTGTCGCTCTCCTTACCTTGTGTTTCATAAGGACAGAGTTTCCCTACGAACTAACCCGCCCTTTTGCCTAAGGTGGTTTCAACATCAAATCTAAACCAATGCATTGACCTTCCTGTCTTTTTCCGGAGTATTCAAATAGGTCTGAACAAAAATTACACTACCTGGATGTTCATCGTCAATTAAGGTACTACTTGGACAGGACGAAACTATTCAGAAAATCTGATCAGCTGTTTGTCTCCTATGGCGGAAAGCAGAAAGGGACTTCCAGTTTCAAAGGTATCTTTATCCAGATGGCTAACATCTCTGATTACCCTTGTTTATGAGATTAGACACCAAAACTGCCTAATAAACCTAAAGCCCATTCCACCAGAGCTTTGGCTACTTCTCTAGCCTTCCAAGACAGACTGCCTATTGACACCATTTGTGCAGTGGCTACTTGGGCTACTCCTCACACTTTTATTTCCCATTATAAGTTGGATTTAGCTTCTAGACATAGAGCTAATTTTGGTTCCACTGTTCTCAGGAGTCTGTTCCGTTAGGCCACCGGGACAAGGTGCTAGGACGGTCCCATCCAGCAAGAATGAAGGCGAGATAGACAACTTAACATATAAAGTTATGTTCTTACCATAACGTTCCATGTTAGTTGTCTTCTTCTCGCTTCTTCTGCCCCACCTCCTTCCCCCTGGCCTAGACAGACCTAGAGGAGTTGTGATCGTGACCTCTCTTTCTACCACCTCTTTCTTAAAACATATGCCTTTGGGCATATTTTCTGGGTCAGGATGTAGGTCACCCTTCTTTCTTCCTGTTGTTAGAGGTGGACTCTGTGTTACAGTTATTCTGTTACTATTATAAGCTGGGGTTAGCTTACAAACGAGATCTGAGGTAACTCTCACCTAGCATTGTGGGATATAAGGGGAGCCTCGAGCCGGTGGAACCAACTCTCGAGCTTTAGAGTGGCCGAGTCGGAGCCGAGGTCGGCTCCGAACCCATCCAGCAAGAAGAAGGCGAGAAGAAGACAACTAACATGGAACGTTATGGTAAGAACATAACTTCTATTTTGCATGCACACTAACACCTATGGCCAATTAATAATGTACAGTCCATTTACTGCATGTTTTTAAAAAGAAATTGAAAAATAAGAGCTAGAAATTCTCCAGCTTGAGAAAAATTCAGTTACTGGCTAATAGGTACACTGCCCGAATGTCAGCAAAGAAAAAATGTGTAGAGATCCTGAAAGAAAATCAGATGGAAAACACACAATGATTCAGAAGAATCCCGCAGCTGCTCAGCAAAAAAAGCAGCTCAAGCTTTAGCTTTGGTACAAGAGATGGCTTCCAGTAATTTAAAGGAAAAATAAATCAAATGTACTCAGAGATGATTAAAATAATTGAAGGAATATAGTGACTCAGATAACACAAAGGATGGGCAAAATAGAAGAAGCTTTATCTAGCCATTCATATCAACTGATAAAACTACAAAAATCAGATACTGAAATGAAGAAAGGGCTGGCTTAGTATATGACTTCTGAAAAAGTGCTATTTGAAAAAGGTGGCAGAGTTAAAAGACAAAGTGAGCAGAGAAAACTAGAGATTTTCTGCTGTACTATAGAAACTAGAAGGAAAGTATTAATTTTGTGAAAGCACAAATAAGCAACTGGACTGGTATTCCACAGCAGGATTTGTTATTTAAAATGGTATATCAAGTGTATGCTCCACACCTGGCCATAGGAAAGCAGTCAAGACCTGTATCAGTAAAGATTCAGTCATGCTAACGGAAAGAGTTGATCCTGACAAAACAGTGGCAATGAGGAAAGAGTTAACATTGAAGATGGCAGAGTGCTTGCGGAAATGATTATTCACTGTACACCAGACAGAAGAGAAGCAAATTTATCCAGGCAGTTAGGGAATGTCAAGAGGGAGGTGTGAAATATAAGCTGCTGTATTGAGCTATTTTCAGAATATTTTTCCTGGAAGATCAAAGACATTTTTTATACAGAACAGGCTAAGGAGGAAGTACAAAAGTTTGTCTAACAAAAGTAAGCAGTCAGACAGAAGGAGACTCTCCTTCTCATTCTTCTGATAATAAAACTGCTAGAGAGACTTTGACAATGAAACATTTTCCAGTGTTCAAACTGAAAATGCTTGAGAGACAAAAAAAGCACAGAAGTTGACTAGAACAATAAGGAATACCTTGGATGTGAACCAGATTCTGATTTTGGGAGATGGGGATAAATAAGAATACCTGGAACATTGAAATTAGTGAATAAATGTGAGATTATAAAGTTTAAATCACATTTGTGAAAGGTGGCTTTGTGAGGAAAAAGTGGTTGAGAAAGACTGGACTTGGGGTGGACTATAAAGCATATACCCACTTTGTGTTACTGATGTTTAGAAGGACACTAAAAGGAAACAAAATTAACTGTAAGTAATATAGTTTGTGTTGTTAATTATGTTAGTATTTGTATAAAACATTTCATGATGTTAATTGTGTGTTGTATGGTAAATACATACTACACAAAACTGAATCAGGGTTTTTTAAATGTGAGGGTAGGGCGAGTCTTTTTAGTGATAGATGTATCTTATAAAGATATTAAAGTAAATAATACTTTTTAGTTGTAAGAAATGCAGGCTTTACAACATAAAAAGAGAAGAAAGGATGGACAAAAGCCATTTTAAGTTAATATGATGTAATCTTGAGCTGCTGGGCTGGGGTGGGGTGCAAAAGTACACTGATTATATTATATGTAGAGTTAAGATGTTTTCTCTTATTTTTGCATAGATGAATGCCTGGACTAATACTCTTGGCTTAATCTAAAAACAAGTATTTTCTGCTAGTAGGCTTGAAAAATGAGGCTGTTATAGTCAAATAAATAACATTAAGAATTTATCTTATATGCCACTAGTCAGGAACAACACTTCAGGATGTGCAAACAGACATTTTATTTTTACAGAGCTGGGAGTTAGTCTTCATAATTCCTGATGAAGTATTCTCACTTTACATACAAAAACTGTAAGTTTATACATTTTCTTATCAAATTGCTCATGCAATTTCATGACGTTATAATGACTATGTCCTATAGAAAACTTTGCAAATGTCCTCATCCCTCGTGTTTTTTGCCTTAGACTTCACATGAACACCTTCCTGTACATGATTCACCTGCTTCCAAAGGGTCTTGTTTCTGACCTTGCATGTTTCAAACCTGGTCTAGCAAAAATGCACTCTTAACCTGCAGGAGTCAAGCTAACAAATTCCTTTTTGTAGTAACTACATGCTTCACTTCATGCAACACGTACTTTTCTCTCTTATTACATACTAAAATAATGCAGTTTAAAAGACAGCAATACTGTGGCTTATGAAGCTGTGTTTTCCCAGCCCTGCATACAAATTATATTTGCTTTTTAACAATCCTATTACAACATCATTAATAAACTGAAATGAATATACATTTTAATAAGCTGATCTTGTCCCATAACAGTTTTCTCCCTCTGACACTATCAGTGTCATATCATACATATAATTATATTTTTATTTTTCTTAACTTGATAAAATATGCCTCGGCGTAATAGTAGTCATCATTATTTTCTGTCACAATAGAACTGTCATTGATTTCTGCATGCAGTAGCATTTCATGTGCAGGTGAGGCTAAATATCTTGTAATCACAGCTTTTAGAATAGAAAATGCTAAAATGATTACTAATATAATAAAAAGTACAATGACAATACCCTGGATTATGCTAGTTCCCAGGTTACCAAAAATACTGCCCAACCATCCAAAAAGTGTCCAGTTTTTGGATGTGCTGTCCAACTCTTTGGCCCTTTGTTCCATGAGGTTTGCCAGGTTTTTCATGTTCATTATGATAGTCACTAATATATGAACAGCAACGTCTCCATATGAGGGCACATGAGCCCCCTTTTGCAGAAAGCATTATATCAAGTGCCATTCGATTCTGTAACACCACAGTTCACATTTCAGTCATTTCTCAATTTGCCATCCTGATGTGAAGTTTCGTTGGCCACCTCCTGTAGAATTTGGGCATGTATGGTGATTTCAAGCATTGTCCTTTGCACTCCATACCCAGGATTAAAAATTGAAAATGCTTGCTCAGTCCAGTGGATTGCTCGCTTATTTCTCAGTTTACCTGCTAATGTGTGTTCGAAATGTTGAATAGCAGGAGTAATATAGCCTGCAAAGCAACATACAGACCAGTCTGTAGGCAACCAGGGGTAGGCACAATTACCACAGATCTAGTAACGGTCACTTATCATGCCCATGCCATGCCCCAGTCATAGCTTTAAGTGCAAAGAGTCTAACAAATATTCATGCCTGGTGTAATTACATTTGCCTTTCTCTACTGGTACAGTCCCATTTCTGGCATAACATGTGTCTCCATGTTGTGTGGTTGCAAGTTGAAGAGACGCAACCTTTGAAAAATCAGTTACATTATGCCAGGTTAAGCTGATGTCATTAAGGTCCTTTTCAAGTGACACCTGTGATACAGGGATGGGAATCATGGGAATCCCTGCCTTGGAATGATGAGGATTATATGGGAACATATCTAGCAGTTTGTTTTGTTTAGATTTTTGGCATATTGCCAAAGGACCAGCAAAAACTGTTTTCTCTCGACCAATTTATAGAAGGGAACAGCAGCAGAAACAAAGCAAAAGTACCCTTTGTCACTGGATTCATCGTGGACTGCTACTGAAGTTGACCTTCTCACTGGGCAGATGATTTATCTGTCACACCTCGATCTCCCTCTGTTGGCTGCGATGATTCATCTGGGGTTCTTACATGACAGGTCTTCTTGCAATAAGATGAATGGATCCACGTTGGTAGTCCTGCACAGCGAACTGCGGTTAAAGTGGTGAGCAGGACCTGGAAAGGCCCCTTCTACTTCGAGCTCAGGCAGTTTTTCCTCTGAAAAGCTTTCACATATACCCAGTCACCTGGTTGTAGTTGATGACAGGGTTGGTCAGGAGGCTTTGGTAATGCTGCTCTTACTGTTCGATGATATTGCTGCAACATTTTAAGGAGTATCCTACCATAAGAAATCATAGCATCATCTGACAAAGTTAAATCAGCATTTCCCACTGGAGGGGTAGCTGGAGGGGCCATGGGTCTCCCCAGTAATATCTCATATGGACTCAATTTCCTAATGGCATTCAGTGAGGCCCTCATGCTCCTCAATGCTAGGGGAAGGGCTTTGGGCCACTTTAAGTGGGTTTCAGCACAAATCTTTGAAATTTTATTTTTAAGGGTCCTGTTTATCCTTTCCACTAATCCATATGACTGGGGATGGTTGGGACAGTGAAGACTCAACTTAGTATTAAAAGCTTTACATAACTCTTTAAACAAGTTAATCTGAAGTAGGGAGTTCATTTGTCAGCAACCTGTGGGTCTTGGATCCGATATCGGATCCGAGCCGGCAACTTGTTTCAGGCTAATGGATCCGAGCTCCTAGCTCCTCCCCTCACCCATAATCCCCTGCCAACCCTCCATGACCCCAGATCTAGTTTGCCCCGCTTGTGGATAGCTGGATTCCTTTGAGCTCGACTAGTAATTGTCAGTTAAGTGTGTTTTTTCTGTCAACTTTCTTCTTTTTTTACAAAAATATAAAGTGTGTAAGTGTTAGGTTCCCTGTAGTGTAAAAATATTTTTCTTTTAATTAGTTTTTTCCCTCTCTTCGCTGGTCGCTAGTGAGTGTGTGTGTGTGTTGTGTTTTGGGGCCTGTGTGTTTGTGTAACACTACCTTTTCTTTTAAGTATGGCTGAGGCCCCAAAAGCCATTTTTTCTAAATGTACCGAGTGTGGCCATAAGCTCTCCCCGGCTGATGGCCACACTCGGTGCCTTAGGGTTGAACACCTCACCTCAGGCTGTACCATTTGTGCAGTGTTCAACCCCAGGGCACTGAAAGAGCAGAGGTTGAAGCTGGTCTTGGCAGGACTTTTACCCCTGGACTCGGCTTCGGCCTCCGCTGCTCCCATGGCTCTACCACAGGCTGTGGTTGCTGCCATTCCTGCCCCCCTTCCTTCGGCCGGGACTCAAACTCTTGCTAAAGTGCCGGAGGACAGGGAGGCAAGGAGGTAGAAATGGAGGGAGAAGCACCACAAGCGGCGGGCCAAGGCCTCCACTTCGGCCCCGCCAGCAAAGCGGGCTTCTCCCTCCACTGCTTTTAGGTCTCCTCCTCCTCAGCTCTGATCCCCTTGTTTCTCCCCAGGGCCCGAGGAGGAGGAGGCCCGATCTCCATCGAGGTCATCGAGGCGGCATTCCAGGCCTGCCTTGGTGACCTCTTCGAGATCGACTTTCAGTATGTCCGATGCAGACTTGGACCGGATGATGCAAAGGTTCATCCAGGCCCAGCTGCAGATGGGAGTGCTCTTGCCTCCCCCCCTTCGGGGGGGAGCTAGACACCCTTTTTCCATCCTATTGCTCCTTCTCCGACCCGCTATTCGGGCTCGGAGCGTTTGGAGCTGAGCAGCGTTGGAGCCGGAGGCGGGTCGGCGCCGACAGTACTTGGTACTTCGGATCCGACCCTGCCCTCGAGCCTGTCAGATCCGATCTCTCAGAGCCGTGGCCCGAGCTTCGGATCCGAGGGATTCAGTGTGCCTTCGGCTTCATCCAGGTCGGAGCGCACTGGTCCTTTGGATCCATGGTCTCGGCGCCGGTTCCGATCCCTTCATCGGATCCGAGTGGGAGCCGACTCTCGGAGCCCAGAGAGAGTGGTTCCCCCCTCGGCTTTCGATGTAGTGGAGAAGGTTCTGTTGAGAGCATCCGGACCCCCGGCCCTTGTTTCGGCTCCACCCTGCACTCCCTCTCTGCTGGGCCAGGCTTCCATCACCCGGCCAAAGGGACAGCCTGCTTCAATGTCCCAGATGGTTCCATTGGAACAGGATGTTGCTGTCGAGGCCTCCTCGGACAGCCCCCCCCGAGGAAGTGCCCCGCAAGCAGAAGTGCAAGAGGAGGCACGTGGACTCCCCTGAGTCCTTAACTGAGGACACGGACTTGGATGAAGGGGAAGGCTTCCCAAGATCACCCCCCGAGGATGTCTCCTTTGGAGACATCATGGAGATGCTGAGGATCAGAGGTGGGTGTTTCTGGAGGCATTCGAAGCACGCCCGTCTACCTCTTGGGTGTCCCCTCCAGCCGACCCCTTGGTGAACCTTATTACCACCAGGGCGTGGAAGGATCTGGACACCGTGGAGCCAATACTAAAATGCCCGGACAGAATACTAAGTCCCCCCCTCAGACCGGTCGCACTGGAGCAAGGGTCCCCCCGTAGATGCCATGTTGATGGCGGCAGCCACGAAGAGGGGAACTAGCTCAGGAGAGCACCTCAGTCCATGCACTGAGCAAGGAGTCCCGCTCGATGGACCGCTTAGGGAAGCGAGTTTTTAGTTCAGCGACCCTCTCAGTAAGGTCTCTGAACTATATGGCACATGTCATCAGGATGCAGCGGGATCTTATCAAAGAATACGCTGCCTCCCCCCCTGAGTCCATGTCGGTGGAGGACAAACAATTGTACTCCACCCGAATGGCCACTCTGAGATTAATTTCAAATACCTCTATGCGGCTATTGTCCCATGCCACCGAGGGAGCCGCTAGGGCTACCGGAGCAGGCCTAGTCATGAGACGTCAGGCCTGGCTCTGTCATTGTGACTTTGCGGAGCCCTTTAAAGCGTATTTTTCGAAAGCCCCTTTCGATGGTTCTGCCCTGTTTGGCAAAACGGTTCGCGAGACACTTGTCCAGAGCGAGAAGGATGGGAAGACGTTGCCTGCCGTTGGAGTCTGCTTCTCTGCTCCCCAGCGGTCCTTTTCAAAGAACCAAAAGGGTCAGAAGAAGATGTGGTTCTGGAAATCGCTACATTCCCAACCCACTCCGGACAACCAGTCCTTCCGTGGCAGAGGAGGACAGGGAGGACGCTGCCCCAGGGGCAGAGGGGCTCTGAGAAACTTTGGGTCCAGAGAACCTTTCTCTGAATGGCCCATGCAGCAGCCCTGAAGGGTTGCCCGACTGCTGCACTCTGGAGGCAGTCGGGGGCGCTTCTCGGAGCACCTAGTGGCATGGGAGTCCATCACGACAGACCGCTGGGTGCTTCGAATTATATCCAGAGGGTACAAAATACCATTACTTCATGTCCCCAAATTCAAGAACCTCCCCGATGTACCACCCGATCAGAGGGAGGCCGCAGCCGCAGAAATTCAGCAGCTGCTAAGAAAGAGCCATCCAGCCCATCCCCCAAGACCAGCTCGGATTAGGCTTCTACTCCAGGTTCTTTTTGGTGCCAAAAAAGATGGGGGACTTGAGACCGATTCTAGACCTTTCCCCCTTGAACCTGTCGGTAACCAAGGAAAAATTACGAATGGTCACTCTTCAATCTATTCTCCCCCTTCTAAGGGAGAACGATTGGATGTGCTCTATAGACCTCAAGGATGCGTACTACCACATTCTAATGGACAGACGATCCAGGAGGTTCCTCCGCTTCCAGCTGGGAGCCAGTCACTACCAGTTCAGGGTCCTTCCCTTTGGCCTCACCACAGCCTCCAGGGTGTTCTCCAAGGTATTAGCAGTGATTGCGGCCCACCTGAGACTCCAGGGAATACAGGTCTTTCCGTACCTGGACGACTGGCTCCTGACCACCCCAACAAGGCATCTACTTTGCTCAGCCAGAGATTTCTTTCTCCGCCTAGCCCCACAATTAGGCATCATCATCAATGCCGACAAATTCCTTCTGGCCCCAACACAAGCCATAGAATTCATAGGAGCCAGAATAGACACCAGAGAGCTACGAGCCTTTCTAACGTCCAAGAGACTTCGGAATTTGCAACTCCATGTGCGGGCTATCCTCCAATCAGAGACCCCACCAGCGGAATTGGTCCTGAGGGCACTGGGCTCCATGGCGGCAGCGATAATGCTCCTTCCATGCGCCCGTCTGAACATGCGGGTACTGCAATGGACCCTTCTAGTGCAATGGTCCTTTCTGTCCTTTCCTCTTCACCACCCCATTGCTATCAGCAAGGCTTGCAGGAGGGCTCTATTATGGTGGCACCATGCTTCGGACCTCCATATGGGCCGACCCTTCTGCCCCTCTCCCCCTCTCACCACGGTGACCACAGATGCCTCCCGCCTCGGGTGGGGGGCATTATTCAGGCAGGATGGTCCAAGGCACGTGGAACGATACAGAGACCTCCCTGCATATCAATGTTCTGGAGATGAGAGCGGTGCTGTATGCGTTGCAGGCACTTCAGAATCTCCTCCCCATAGGAATGATTGCAATTCAGTCAGACAACATGTCGGTTGTCTGGTACATCAACAAACAGGGGGGAACCAGATCTTACCCTCTATGCCGTGAAGCCATGAGAGTGTGGGAATGGGCGATCTCCACCAACCGCTTTCTGATTGCAACGCACATTCCGGGGCGGACCAACATCCTAGTGGGCAAACTTCTTACCCCGTACGAGTGGTCTCTCAACCCTCTAGTAGCAAAGCAGATATTCGCAATATGGGGACAACCCTACTGCGATCTTTTTGCTTCTCCCTCAAACACCAAATGCGGCAATTTCTTCGCTCTGATTCCCCCTCCAGGGGAAACTCCAAGAGACGCTCTGGTGCATGCTTGGCCACCCAGTCTACTTTATGCCTATCCTCCTCTACCCCTGATGCTGCAACTCTTACAGAAAGCCTCACGGTTGGGGAGCAGGATGATCCTCATTGCCCCATTCTGGCCTCAGCAAATTTGGTTCCCTTACCTGTGGTCTCACCTAGTGAATCTGCCTTGGATTCTGGATCCCAGTCCGGATCTAATCTCCCATCCGTCGGACTTACCGACCCCAAATCTGGACAATCTGAAGCTGACAGCTTGGTTGCTCCAGTTCCACTCCTAGTTAGGACTCCCGGTATCTCTTCCCTAGTCAAAGCCATCCTTGTGGCAGTGCATAAGCCCTCCACCAGGAAAGTGTACCGCAGTAAATGGAAACGTTTCTCCATCTAGGCGGAGCATCATAATCTAGATCCCTTTACGGCACCTCTTCCGTCCATATTAGACTTCCTAACCAAACTTTTTCAGGAAGGCTCTAGTTGCTCAACTGTCAAAGTGCAATTGGCGGCCATCTCACATTACCATGTGGGACATGATACTGGTCCTTTGATGTCGGCCAAGTTGTGTAAAACCTTTCTCAAGGGCACCTTTTTGCTTAGACTCCCTATAAAAGAAGCCATACCACCGTGGGATCTTTCACTAGTTCTTCAAGCCTTGACTGCTCCACCTTTTGAACCCGCTGCTTCAGTAGATCTCACATTCTTGTCCTGGAAAACAGCATTCCTTGTAGCCATCACTTCTGCAAAATGAGTTTCAGAGCTTCAAGCTCTTTCTGTGAAGTCTCCTTATTTGATCTTTCACCCGAACAGAGTGTACCTCAGGATCAATCCCTCTTTTCTTCCCAAAATAGCATCAGAAACCAATGTAAATCAGTCCATAAATTTACCGGTTTTCTTCCCTAAATATCAGAATAAAGGAGAGTACAAGCTGCACTCATTAGATGTTCATAGGCAGCTACGCTTTTATACTCATAGAACAGCTGGTCATAGACAATCCGACCAGCTGTTCGTTTCCTTTGCCAAATTTAATTTGGGGAAAGCAATATCAAAAGTATCTCTATCACGCTGGATTGAAGGAGTTCACGCACATTCCACTTGTTCCATCTCTACTTCTGCGGCCTTCAAGTCTAGAGTCCCATTGGATGATATTTGTTCAGCAGCCACTTGGGCCTCATCTCATACCTTTATTAACCACTACAAACTGGACGTGATTTCTAGAGGGAGAGCATCCTTTGGCTCTGCGGTGCTTCGCAATATCCTTCCATGATGGCCAGCCAAGGTTCAGGTAGCTGGGGACTCTGTCCCACAGGTTGCTGACAAATGAGCTCCCTACTTCAGATTAAGAAGTTATGTACTCACCATAACGTTCCATCTGAGTAGGTAGCTTCATTTGTCTGCAACCACCCCCCCCCCTCCTTCCCCCTGGCCTTCTTTGGATCTATCTTAGTTGGATACCCGTTTTGGGTATATATTGAGGGGCAAACTCGATCTGAGGTCATGGAGGGTTGGCAGGGGATTATGGGTGAGGGGAGGAGCTAGGAGCTCGGATCCATTAGCTTGAAACAAGTTGCCGGCTCGGATCCGATATCGGATCCAAGACCCACAGGTTGCAGACAAATGAAGCTACCTACTCAGATGTAACGTTATGATGAGTACATAACTTCTTATTATTAAAATGACTTCCCTGGTTACTGTTAACAATGCTGGGTGTACCGTATCTCAGTATATAATCAGATAATTGTTTAATAACTGTGACTGCGTCAGCTTTGTGACATGGGTAAGCTTCCACCCATGCTGAGAACATACACACTACCACCAAAATACATTGTAAAGTACTAGTCTTAGGCATCTGGATGAAATCCAGCTGTATATTAACAAAAGGTCCCCAGGGTGGAGGTAAACATGCAGATTTGCTGTTGGCATGTTTGCTTATGTTATATTCCAAACAAATATTACAATTTTGTACAAACTGAAGTATCAAAGAGGAGACATGAGGGGCATACCAGCTTTGGGTAATTTGATGAAATAAAGCTGCCTTACTTGTATGGGCCGGTAGATGATATGCCCAGAGGATTTTCTACATCCATCCTTGAGCCACCTCAGAACTTCTCCCTGTGATGCTTCAGCTTGAAAGGCTGACAATTTTGCAAAATCAAACACATCATTACTGTTGTAGTTTGTTGCTGTCAACATACAAGATGTTTACAACAATTTACTACTGCTTGTTTAGCAGCTTGGTCTGCTAAGTTGTTCCCTTTTGTAAAAATGTTTAACCCCTTTTGATGTGCACAACATCTGATTACAGACAGCTTTTTAGGTAACAAAAGTGCATCTAACAATGATTTTATGTACCCTGAATTTTTAATTTGATTTCCTGAAGAGGTTAAAAACCCTCCAGAGTTGCCCAAAGTCATGTACCACCTTGAAAGCATAATGGCTGTCTGTAAAAATATTGATCACATTGTCTTTGGCTAACTCTCAGGCTTTTTGCAAAGCCACTAGCTCAGCTATTTTAGCAGAGTGAACACCTTCTAATCTTTGTTGCAACAATATTGTTTCCTCAGTACAGACTGCTATTCCTGACATCAACTTTCCTGTTTGATCTCTTCCACAGGAGCCATCCACAAACAGATGCATGTCAGCATTGGGTATAGGAGTGTCCTTTAAGTCCTCCCTAGGAGAAAGCAAATAGTTAGTTACACACACACAATCATGCTCTTCACCATGCTCAGCAGTGGGTAACAGAGATGCAGGATTTAGAACAGGACAGCAGATCAGAGAAATAGATGGAACCAGAAAGAAGTGTAAGTTCATATCTAGTTAGATGTGCAGTCCAGAGTAGTTGAGTTTTCATTTTAAGCAAAAGAGATGATATAGAATGAGAGACAGCTACTGTGAGATCATGCCTAAGCACGAACAATTGTGCCAGATTAACTAGAATGGCAGCAGCGGCAACTGCCCTTAAGGTGTAAAACCTTTTGCAACAGAATCAAGTGCTGTGCTGTAATAAGCCAATGGACGATAGCTGTCTCCATGTTTTTGTGCAAGTACTCCTTGTGCGAATTCATTTCTTTCATGACAAAATAAAATAGAAGTCTTATCATAGTCTGGTAACCCTAAAGCTGGGGCAGTAGCTAAAGCTTGCTTCAAGTTCTGAAATGAATTTTCCTCTTCACTATTCCAAAGGAGAGGCTCTGGTGTATCCTGCTTTAAAAGATTTGTCAAATGTTTGGCAATTTTTGCATAGTTAGGGATCCACTGTCTACAGTATCCTGCCATACCTAGGAAAGACCTAAGCTGTCTCAGAGTAGTTGGATGTGGAGCCTTAGATATTGCATCAGTACAGGATGGTAACACTTGCTTGCTACCCAGGGGGATTTAATTACCAAGATAACGTACCCGAAATGACCACAATTATAGTTTTTCTCTAGACACTTTGTGTCCCTTTTCTGCAAGAATAGTCAGAGGGTGCAAGGTATCCTGCTGACATTGCTGAAAGGAGTTTGATGCTATTAGTAAATCATCTACATATTGTACTAACACAGACCCACCCGGAAATGTCACAGTTTCCAAATCTTTTTTTAGAATTTGAGAAAATAATGAAGGAGATTCAGTATATCCTTGTGGCAACCATGTCCATGTATATTGTTGTCCCTGATAAGTGAAAGCAAACAGAAACTGGTCAGGGTGAATTGGTAAAGAAAAGAATGCTGAACATAAATCTGTCACAGAAAAGTAACTAGCTGAAGGTGGTATGCAACTCCGTATTGCTGCTGGATTTGGAACAACAGGAAAAGTAGGTAGTACTGCATTATCTATAGCCCTTAAGTCTTGTACAAATCTATAAGTATCCTCTCCCTGCTTTTTCACTGGAAAAATAGGAGTATTACAAGGGCTTTTAGTTAGTATTATTATTCCTTGATGTATTAGAGACTGAATTACAGGTTTGATTCCCTGCTCTGCTTCTGGATTTAGTGGATATTGTGGAACTCTGGAGATAGGTTTTGATGGATTTAATTTTATTTTTACTGGTTCTGCTGATTTCAGTGTACCTACTTAACTTGCATGCTTAGCTCACAAGTTGACAGGTACCTGCTGTAGGAACTCTCCATCTGTATGTATGCTTCCAGCTGGCTGTTCCTCAGCTTCTGCTAAAACTGCCAATACTTCCCCCTCCAATTCTGTTGGAACATTTAGATACACCCCTTCTGGGGTACAGTAAGTAGTACAACCTAGCTTACATAACACATTTCTTCCTAGTAGGTTTATTGGTGCAGTAGTACTCAGAAGAAAAGCATGCTTTTCTTCAGTTGGACCTAAAGAAATGGGGGATGGGTTCTGAAACAGGATACGTAATTGTAGTATTTGTTACTCCAACTGCCTTTACTTTATTTTTTGATACTGGTATCTGAAGTAATTTTTAGCACTGACCTAGTAGCTCCAGTGTCCACCAGAAATGGGGTTTTCTTTGAATTTATTTTCATCTTAACGTAGGGCCCATTTTGATCTATTGGCAGTAGAGGGTTAAGATTCACTTCTGTATTATTTTTTTGACCCAGTCAGTATGGAGCTTCTTGACTCCTTCCAATCTGAGGAGGTGTTGGAGGAAAAATTGCATTATTATAATCTGGTTGCCACACAGTCCAAGCATCTTGGGCTCTCTGCATTTGCCTGTGTGGGCATTCCCCTCTCCAATGTCCTTCTTCTCCACAATTAAAGCAAGATGCATTAGATGAAGCTAGAGGGGCACTGCCAGCTCATTGTTGCCAACAAGCTGCACTTTGTTCCCCTCGACCAGCACTTTTGCTAAATCCTCTAGCAACTCCTCTACCCCTTCCCTGCTTCTACCTTGACCCCTTGGGTTATCCAGCTGCCTGATTTATAATGTTAACAGCTTATCCTCAGTATCCTTCCTTCATTTTTCTGATACTCTGTACAGTGATTTGCAGCACTTAATAAAGACTCAAGTCCTTCCCTTGCCAGTCTATGAGCACCTGCTTTATTTGATTTTGTACAGGGGCTTGCAGACCCTGCACAAAGGCTGCTGCAATAGCTGGCTTAGCTTGCTATTCTGCATCTGGTATTCCTGAATGTCTAGCAAATACTGTTTTAAGGTGACTCAAATAGTCTGCAGGGGCTTCCCCTTTATTTTCTTTACATGCCTGTATTTTAGACAATTCAGTCCTAACTTGACACACATCTGTAATATTGTTTAACAATGCTGTTTATCTATTAATGCATTTCCTATGAGAGTGAAGTCTGTTATTTCAGCCTTTTCCAGTAACTGCTTCCTTATTTCATCTGAAGTAACTACCCTCAGCAGTTGATTTAAATCTGTCAAAGTAGGATTGTAACATTCTATTATAGTTTTTAATTCTTTGAATTTTAATAGATCTTCTCTAATATTTGGAAATTTTTTAGACATAGTATGCAAATCAGCAGGGGGTCCAAAGACGATGAACAAGTTCCCTATTGTTAGCCCCCAAAATTTCCCTGAGAGGTGCCAATAGATCCCCTCCAGAGGTGGTAATCTCTTGTTGCACCCTGTCATGTGAGTATGTATGGTAAGATACAGGAGTGTCAAATACTAATGCCCCTGTTGGGAAAGTAGAAGTTATCTGAGAAGGATAGGAAGAAGAACCCCCCTTGACTGCAGATGCCTGTTCAAAAGATGAAGATTGAACAGGGGAAGTAGTCTGAGATGTACCAGTATCATGTGAACTGGGTGTCCAATGGACAGTAGATTGTTGTTTCTCAGACTCCTACTTTTCAGAGTCTTGTACAGGAGGTACCCGTACTGGTGCATATGGGGGTGGGGGTGCAGTAGCTACTGGAGGATTATCATCCCCTTCAGAAGTTGCTGCTTTTTGGCCATCCTCAGTTTGTTCCAAACCTTCTAAGCCATGATAAAGGGATCCCTTTTTATTGGTCTGTATTGCCTTTTTAACCTCTTTTACTTGTTGCAACAATTTCTTATTAACATCCTTCAACCCTCTTAATGCTGAGTCCTTTTTGCTTTTAAGTGCTTCACTGTACCAAGAATAAAATGCTGTCATTTGTTCCCCACTTATTTTGCTTTTCTTTTCTTCCAAAATATCTTTCAATGTCAGCAATTAAGTCTTATCATAAGTTCCATTTAATGGAAATACCCCACCAGCACAATTCTTAGTAAGTTGAAACCAGTCATGCAAATATTTACAACTTTCCTTCCCATAGTTAAAATACATAAAATATGCAGGTGTTCCCTTTTCAGGGATTTAATCTTGCTTGCTTATCATTGCTCCCATTCTTCTTATTTTATAAATCAGCAATAAAAAAAATGTTAGGCTTACCTTACAACTCCTGGATCCTGGCAATTCCGAAGACAGAAAATAACTGTAGTAATCCACACATCGTACAGGGAGGGAAAGGTAGGAAGTCTGTCGGTGTGCAGCAACAGAGGAGAGGTTTCGATCAGCCTTTTCTCACAGCACTCCCTTGCTTTTGTCCCTGTGCAAGCTCAAAAGTTACAGCTCCAGCATTGTGGTCAGGATAATGGGGCGGATAGGTACTGTGTCCAGAACTGACCATTCTTTTGGACCCTCTGAGAGTACTTTCAAACAATCACACTGTTAAGTCCCAGCAAGCTTTTGGGCTCATGAATTTATTTTAACAACGCATACCTCTACGTCCTATCATGTGGTAGGCCTATGATTTTGTTTTACCAGTATGTAGTCTACGTCCCAATCATGTGGTGGGCTCATGAACTTGTTTTAACTTTATTTTTAGCTTTTAACTTTTCCTTTTCTTTCTTTCATGCATTCATACATTAACAGAAGAAAAAGCTCTCTCATACTTCTTACTCAATCCTGAGGGTACCACCCTCGACACACGGCGCCTCCTTATGTTAATTTGTCCATTACTGTATGTGGACATGCATTCACTATACTCAATTACTGTGGGGTCCTCCCACTATTACGTTTATATCTTACAACCACTCAGTCAAACAAAAACACAGTCATGCACTTATTCTACATTTTGCTAAAATTGTCTAAAAGAGAGCAAGAAAGAAAAAACACAAACCAACCCTTTTCCCTTACAAAACAATTTCCCTGCCAAGGCTAGTGTGTTTGCACACCCTGAACAGCTGCACATCTGAGTCTCTGACTATTCCATACAAAGCAGTGTGGAATTCACAGAAAATCTGTGATGGGCCCTATTCCAGAACTGCCCTGCAGCAATACCAAAGTTCAAATCCAGAGAACAGCACCATATTGTTATAGTCGTAAATAACTAACATTAAGAATTTACCTTATATGCCTCTAGTCAGGAAAAACACTTCAGGATGTGTAAACAGAAATTTTATTTTTACAGCGCTGGGAGTTAAGTCTTTATAATTCTTGATGAAGCATTCTCATTTTACATACAAAAACTGTAATTTTATACATTTTCTTATCAAACTGTTCATGCAATTTCATGATGTTATAATGACTGTGTCCTATAGAACTCTTTGCAAATGTCCTCATCCCTCGTGATTTTCACCTTAGACTTCACGTGAACACCTTCCTATACATGATTCACCTGCTTCCAAAGGGTCTTGTTTCTGACCTTGGATGTTTCAAACCTGCTCTAGCAACAATGCACTCTTAGCCTAGAGGAGTCAAGCTAACAAATTCCTTTTTGTAATAACTACATGCCTCACTTGATGCAACAAGTACTATTCTCTCTTATTACATACTAAAATAATGCACTTTAAAAGACAGCAATACTGTGGCTTATGAAGCTGTATTTTTCCCAGGTCTGCATACAAATTATATTTGCTTTTTAACAATCCTATTATAGCATCATTAATGAACTGAAATTAATATACATTTTAATAAGCTGGTCTTGTCCCATAACAAGGCAAAATTGTGAAAGCCACAAGAAGTGCTAAGATGTTCTTCATCTCACATTGCTGCAGTCCTTACTTATGGGTAGTCCGCGGTCCTCGGTTGGCCCGAATACCAAAGTATTAGGCTGACGTCGGTCATGGGCGCCTAGAACTGACATCAGAGCGTCAGGGTATAAAGGCGCATGACCGACGTCATATCCTCAGTCTTTTTTGCCGCATGGTCCGATGCAGAAGCAGCGTTGCAAGTGCCGTTCGGCGTTCTGAAATTTTTCGGTTTCGAGTTTCAGACCGATACCAAGTTGGGCTAAGTACCCGTTGGGAATATTTTGTTTTTCTTGCCTCAGTTACTTACGGATGTCAGAAAAAGTGAATAATTGTATTTCTTGTGAAACAGATACCGCATAGGGATTACCACCGCTTTGTATTCCTTGTTTGGGACGAGCACGGCGTAGTCGGTGTCGGTTTTGTGCTAGGTTTAATAAGCGCACTATAAAGCGGAGGTTAAATTGCTAGGTTAGTCTTTGGCAAGAGGTGTAATTATAACATGCCGTCGGATGTTCCGACGCCGGCTTCTACTAAGAAGCGCAAAGACAAATCTTTAAAACCTAGGCAGGATGATTCCGCTGTTACGGACGCCGGATCTTTAGAAGCTACAGCTGAACAGCTGGATCCGGCTGAAGTTTCTGTTGAGTCCCAGGGGGAAACTTTGATTTTACAAGATGTGGCCTCTCAGGAGGCAGGTCAGGCTGAAGGGGCCTCTCAGGTTACTATTCTCCCTTCTATGCCTAAGGTGGTTAGGCCTTCTGTTACTGTTCCTAAGGCTCCTTCTAAGGGCAGGTCTGTTTTGCCTTCCTCTGGTGTCAGTTCTGGTTCTTCAGGGTCTGTGCCTAAAAAGCACATGCTTAAAATGGCAGAGGATTTGATTACTTTAATTAGAGGTTCTATGCCCCCTCCTGATAAGAGGCCCAGGATGGAGCCAGAGTTGGAAAGTTTGGAGCAGGCCTCAGATGATTCTGAGTCTTCTGCTGAAGACATTCAAGATTTCCCTACTTATTCTGATTCTGATGCAGAGGATTCCACTCCTTCTGCTTCTCCTCCAGAGGATTTTTCATTTTCAGAAACTCTGCATTCCATGAGGGAGCATTTTAAGTGGGAAGGACAGGATTACTCTGATTCACGGAAGAGACTCAGGGAGTTCTTGTTTTTGCCACAGCATAGACCCTTAGCTATACCTCCGATTTTGGATGTTGTTTCGGATGTTTTCTCGGAGGCTTCCCTTAATCCAGATTCTGTGCCTCCTGCTCCAGTTAAACCTGACAGGTATTATAGGGTGCCTGAGGCTCATAAATATCTGTATAAGAGTCCTAGGGCGGACCCAGAAACTATTAGTCAGGGGCCTAAGGGTGTTAGAGCCTCTGTTGTTAAGAATCCGGTTCCTTTGGATAAGGAAGCTAGAGCTTTGGATAGATGGGGTAAGAAGGTGTATACCTCTTCTATTTTAGCGATGAGAGCTTTGAACTGCCAGTTTCATATGTTGAAGTATCAGAATTTCCTCCTTTCTCAGCTAAGATCTAAAGTGGATGCTTTAGCAGAGGGCATAGAGTGTAAAGAATTGCAGGATTTAGTGCCTGTTTCTGAACAGGTGGGAAAGCACTCTTTGCAATGTGGTTTTGATGCTTTACAGGCTTCTTCTAGGGTGTCTGCAACTGGTTCAGTTATTCATAGGCACGCCTGGCTTAAGGATCAGAATTTGTCTGAGCATGTTAAGTCTAGAATTCTGGATGCCCCTTTACAGTCTGAAGTTTTGTTTGGTCCTCCTGTGGAGTCAGTCTTAAAGAAAATGGAAGACAAGGCTAAGTCTATGCAGACTGTTAAAGATTTTTTGCAGGTACAACCTCCAAAGTTTAGTAGAAATTGGCCTACTAAGGGGTGGATGTACCCTTCTTCTGATTCTCAGGCTAGGGGTAGATCTAGGCGTGGTAGGGGCAGAGCTCAGAGTACCTTCAGGCCGAGACAGTGGAGTTCGCCTGCTCAATCTGCTGGTGAAGGCAGGGGCCAGTCCTTTCGTAAACAGGCCCAATGACCTGCATTTTCAGCTGCCAGATTCTTCCTGCCTGGCAGCTCCTTTGGGAGGAAAGTTGGCTCTTTTCAAACAAAATTGGCTTTTAGTTACCCAGGACAAATGGGTATTGGACATTATAAACCGAGGTTACAAGTTCTATTTCCATACCATGCCTCCTTTCAAGGGCATGCCAGACGTCCTCCTCGCAAAGGATAGAGGCTCACAAACAAATTTCTTTACTTCTTCAAATGGGAGCTATACAGCCAGTTCCTCTGTCAGAAGTGGGCCTAGGATTTTATTCTCGCCTGTTTCTAGTTCCAAAGAAAGGGAACACGTGGAGACCAATTTTGGATTTATCTATCCTCAACACTTATCTGGACATTCCAAAGTTCAAGATGCTGACTTTACAACAGCTTTTACCTCTGTTGGGAAAAGATCACTGGATGGTTACTCTGGATCTCAAAGAGGCTTACCTTCGTGTTCCTATCAGGCCCAGTTGCAGGAGGTACCTGCGTTGGCTGGAAATTTACATTATCAGTTCTCTGCATTGCCCTTTGGCTTATCTACTGCGCCCAGAGTGTTCACAAAGGTTCTGGCTCCAGTGATAGCCTTTTTCAGACTAAGAGGAATACAGATTTATCCTTATTTGGACAATTGCCTGATTATTGCACAGGAAAAGGACGAACTTCTTCAACATCTACAGTATGTGATGGCAGTGTTAAGATGCCTAGGGTATTCTGTGAACGAAACAAAGTCCAGTCTAGTACCCTCTCAGGACATGTGCTTTCTGGGTGTGAGACTGAATACAGCTTCCCAGATGGCCTTTTTGACCCCGGACAAACAAAGAAGCCTTTCTCTTTATTTTCATCAAATGTCTCTACGGTCCAGGCTGACTGCAAGGACAGTCCTTCAAGCCTTGGGGTTCATGGCATCTTGTATTCTGGTGCTTCCCAATGCCAAATTGCATATGAGGAAGCTTCAATGGTATCTCAAAATGTATGGACACAGCACTGCCAAGATCTAGACACTGTCATTCAGATAATACCTTGCATTCAGAAGGAGTTTTGTGGTGGGCTCAGGAATGTCACCTAAACAAGGGACTCTCTGTGACCCGGCCAGAGGCGAGTCAGATTCTAACGACAGATGCCTCGGACAAGGCTTGGGGAGCACACCTCAATGGAAAATGGGTGCAAGACACGTGGCCTGTCAAACTCCAACATTTGCATATCAACTTGAAGGAAATGTTAGCAGTCCAGTTTGCATTGATGGCTTTCAAAGACTTACTTCACCCAGGGCAGGTGTTGATTCAAACAGACAACACTACTGTCATGTGGTACATCAACAAGCAAGGGGGAACCCATTCTTACCCTCTTTGCAGACAAGCGATGATTTTGTGGGAAACTGCTCTCAATCTACACCTCAATCTTCAAGCAAGGTTTTTACCAGGAGCACAGAACTCCTTAGCAGATGTGTTGAGCAGACAAATAGTGGATCCTCACGAGTGGAAATTGGATCCTCATGTATTTCAAAAATTGACAGTGTTATGGGGAACTCCAGACATAGATCTGTTCGCTTCTCCACTAAATTACCAGTTGCCAAAGTTTTGCACAAAAATGATGTTCTTCATTCCACATTGCTGCAGTCCTAACTATTGGGGTAGTCCGCTGTCCAGTCGGCCCGAATACCAAAGTATATGGCTGACGCCGGTCAAGGCGCATTAGACTGACGTCAGTACGTCAGGGTACTAATGCGCATGACCGACGTCATATCCTTAGTCTTTTTTGCCGCATGGTCCGATGCAGAAGCAGTTTTGCGAGTGCAGGTTGGCGTTCTGAAAGTTTCTGAAGTCAGAGTTTCAGACCGAATCAAAGTTGGCTAAGTACCCCGTTGGGGAATATTTTGTTTTTTCTTGCCTCAGTATTTAACCGGATGTCAGAAAAAGTGAATAACTGTATTTCTTGTGGGAAACAGATACCTCATAGGGATTACCATACTTTGTGTATACCTTGTTTAGGGCCTGAGCACGACGTTGTTGGATGCCGCTCTTGTGCTAGATTTAACAAACGCACTATTAAGAGAAGGTTAGACTGTGCCAGGTTAGTTTTTGGGAAGCGTTGTAATTATAAAATGCCGCCGGATGCTCCGACGCCCGCTCGCCAAAAAGCACAAGGATAAAGCAGCAAAGCCTAGAGTGGAGGAACCGACAGTCCCGGACGTCGGTTCTTTAGAAGGCTCAGTGGAGCCGGAGGTTTTGCCAGGAGTTTCTTTGGAGTCTCAGGGAGAGACTTTACTGTTACAGGATGTGTCCTCTCAGGAAGTAGGCCAGGCTGAAGGGGCTTCTCAGGTGGCTGTTCTTCCCTCTCTTCCTAAGGTGGTTAGGGCCACGCCTTCTGTTTCCAAGGCTTCTTTAAGAGGCAGGCCTAGTTTAGCTTCAGTGGGGGTTTCTCCGAGTGTGTCAGGGTCTTTGCCTAAGAAGCATATGCTAAAATGGCAGAGGATTTGATTACTATGATTAGAGGTTCTATGCCCCTCCTGATAAGAGGCCTAGGGTGGAACCTGAGTTTGAGAGTTTTGAGCAATGTTCGAGGCTTCTGAGTCTTCGGCTGAAGACTTGCAGGAGTATCCTCCTTATTCTGATTCTGATGTGGATGATTCTACTCCTTCAGCTTCGCCTCCTGAGGATTTTTCATTCTCAGAGACTCTGCATTCCATGAGGGAGCATTTTAAATGGGAAGGTCAAGATTTCTCTGATTCCAGGAAGAGGCTTAGGGAATACTTGTTTTACCCCAGCATAGGCCTTTAGCTATACCTCCTGTTCTGAATGTGGTAGAAGATGTTTTGCAGAGGCTTCCCTGAATCCTGATTCTTTGCCTCCTGCCCCAGTTAAACCGGATAGGTACTATAGGGTGCCTGAGGCTCATAAGTATCTTTTAAGAGTCCTAGGGCAGACCCGAAACTGTCTCTCAGGGGCCTAAAGGTGTGAAGGCTTCTGTTGTTAAAAATCCTGTTCCTCCTGATAAAGAGGCAAGGGCTTTGGATAGATGGGGAAAGAAAGTGTATACTTCTTCCACTTTAGCCATGAGTGCGTTGAATTGTCAGTTCCACATGTTAAAATATCAGAATTATCTCCTTTCACAATTGAAGTCTAAGGTGGATGCTCTGGCTGAAGGTATTGAGTGTAAAGAGTTGCAGGATTTAGTTCATGTGTCTGAACAGGTGGGTAAGCATTCCTTGCAGTGTGGTTTTGATGCTGTGCAGGCCTCCTCGAGGGTGGCTGCCACTGGTTCTGTTCTTCGTAGGCACGCCTGGTTGAGAGATCAGAATTTAGCTGAGCATGTTAAGACAAGGATTTTGGATGCTCCTTTACAGTCTGATGTGTTGTTTGGTTCGCCTGTGGAAGCAGTTTTAAAGAAAATGGAGGACAAGGCTAAGTCTATGCAAACTGTTAAGGATTTTTGCAGGTGCAGCCTCCAAAGTTTAGTAGAAATTGGCCTACTAAGGGATGGACATATCCTGCTTATGATTCCCAGTCTAGGGGTAGGTCTAGACGTGGTAGGGGCAGAGCTCAAGGTTCTTTTAGGCCTAGAACAGGGAGTTCACCTGCTCAGACTTCTGATGAGGGCAGGGGTCAGTCCTTTCGTAAACAGACCCAATGACCTGCCTTTTCAGCTGCCAGTACATTCTCGCCTGGCAGCACCTTTGGGAGGAAGGCTGTCTCTTTTCAAAGAAAATTGGGATTTAATTACCCAAGACAGATGGGTTCTGGATATCATTCACCACGGTTACAGGTTTTATTTCCATACCTTGCCTCCTTTCAAAGGCATGCCAGACATTCCTCCTCTACAAAGACAAGAGGCTCACAAGCAAATTTCTCTGTTGCTCCAAATAGGGGCCATTCAGCCAGTTCCTGTGCCAGAAAGGGGCCTAGGATTTTATTCTCGCCTGTTCCTAGTACCGAAGAAGGGGAACACGTGGAGACCAATTTTGGATTTATCTATCCTCAACACTTATCTGGACATTCCCAAGTTCAAAATGTTGACGTTACAACAACTTTTACCTCTGCTGGGCAAAGATCACTGGATGGTAACTTTAGATCTCAAGGAAGCTTACCTTCATGTGCCTATCAGACTAAGTTGCAGGAAGTATCTGCGTTTTCGAGCTGGAAATTCTCATTATCAGTTCTCTGCATTGCCCTTTGGCTTATCTACTGTGCCCAGAGTATTCACAAAGGTTCTGGCTCCAGTGATAGCTTACTTCAGACTAAAAGGAATTCAAATCTATCCTTACTTGGACGACTGCCTGATTCTGGCTCAAGAAAAGGAAGACCTTTACAGCATTTGGAATATGTGATAGCAGTGCTAAGATGCCTAGGGTATTCTGTGAACGAAATAAAGTCCAGTCTAGTACCCTCTCAAGACATGTGCTTTCTGGGTGTGAGACTGAATACAGCAGCCCAGATGGCCTTTTTAACCCCGGACAAACAAAAGAATCTTTCCAGTTACTTCCATCACCTATCTCTTCAGTCCGGGCTGACTGCAAGGACAGTCCTTCAAGCCTTAGGGTTCATGGCATCTTGTATTCTGGTGCTTCCCAATGCCAAACTGCATATGAGGAAGCTGCAATGGTATCTCAAAATGTATGGACACAGCACTGCCAGGAATTGGACACTGTCATTCAAATAATACCTTGCATTCAAAAGGAATTTTTGTGGTGGGCTCAGGAATGTCACCTAAACAAGGGACTCTCTGTGACCCGGCCAGAGGCGAGTCAGATTCTAACGACAGATGCCTCAGATATTGCTTGGGAGCTCATCTAAATGGAAAGTGGATACAAGACAAGTGGCCTGCCAGACTACAGCATCTACATATCAACATGAAGGAGATGTTAGCAGTCCAGTTTGCATTAATGGCTTTCAAGAAGTTACTTCTTCCAGGGCAGGTGTTGATTCTAACAGACAACACAACTGTCATGTGGTACATCAACAAACAAGGGGAACACATTCTTACCCGTTGTGCAGGCAAGCAATGATTTTATGGGAGACTGCGCTCAGCTTGCAACTAACTCTTCAGGCAAGGTTTCTGCCAGGAGCACAGAACTCCTTAGCAGATGTGTTAAGCAGACAAATCATGGATCCCCACGAGTGGAAACTGGATCTTCATGTATTTCAACAATTGACAGTGTCATGGGGAACTCCAGACATAGATCTGTTCGCTTCTCCACTAAACCACCAGCTGCCAAAGTTTTGCACAAAGAGGTTTCATCACACAGCTTGGAAAGTGGATGCTCTTTCTTTCAGTTGGAAAAATCTTCATGTGTATGCCTTTCCACCTCTGCCTCTTCTCCCAAAGGTGCTCCTAAAGGTCAGACAAGACAAGCCAAGGATGATTTTAATAGCTCCAGATTGGCCTCGGCAACACTGGTACCCATTACTGAGGAGTCTGGTAAGGAATCCTCCATGGCCTTTACCTTTGATTCCACACCTGTTGTCTCAGAGGGACGGTCACCTGCTCAATGTCAAGCTCCACTCTCTTCATCTAACAGCCTGGCATATTCTGTTTTGAAACACAGCAGGTCTCAACTTCCTCAACAAGTTTTAAATGTGATTATGGAAGCCAGAAGACCTAGTACAAGGAAGGTGTACTCAGAAAAATGGAAGAGATTTTTATTTTGGAGTGCAGCAAACAATTTGGAGATTTCTGAGCCTAATTTGAGTGTGGCTCTTCAATATCTTACTGAGTTATTGGACAAAGGTTTGTCTTTCTCTTCCATTAAGATTCATGCTGCAGCAATTTCAGCACACTATGATTGTGATCCACCATTGTTTTCGCATCCTTTGTTCAAGCAATTTCTTAGAGGGGCAAAGAATATAAGACCCCCACGTAGAGCTCCTACTCCTGCTTGGGATCTCAATTTTGTGTTGGAGAAACTTACTCTACAACCTTTTGAGCCTGCGGCTACTGCTGACTTGAAATACTTGTCATGGAAGACTGCTTTTTTGTTGGCCATTACTTCTGCAAGAAGGGTTTCTGAGTTGCAGGCCCTTATGGCGGTTGAGCCTTTTTTGATTTTTCATAAGGATAGGGTATCATTACGTACTAATCCTTCCTTTATGCCTAAGGTGGTTTCTAGTGTGGCTTTAAACCAAACTATTCATTTGCCTACTTTTTATGCAGATCCCCAAAATAAAGGGGAAAAGATTTTGCACACTTTAGATGTACACAGGCAATTGCGTTATTATTTAAGCAGGACTAAGGATTTTAGGCAGTCTCAGCAGTTGTTTGTTTCTTTTGCTTTGAGTTCAGGGCAAGCCTGTGTCAAAACAAACTATTTCTAGGTGGATTGGGTTTTGCATTGCATTTTGTTATTCCCATCATGGCAAGGAGATTCCAGCTGGGATTAGGCCTCATTCCACTAGGGCTACTGCCACTTCAACAGCATTTCTAAGGGGTGGCAACTAAGGATATTTTGGAGGCAGCTACTTGGAGTTCAGTGCATACTTTCTCTAAGCATTATCACCTTCCTCTCTACTCTAAGTCTAGGGCTGGTTTTGCCACAGCTATTTTGCAAGGCTTGTTGTCAGCTCCTGTTTCCTTATGATTTGCCAGCCTCCCTTACCTCTGCTTTGGGATTCTACCCAATAGTTAGGACTGCAGCAATGTGGAATGAAGAACATAGTACAGTTTTGTACCTACCATAAATGTAGATGTTTGAGGATCCACATTGCTGCAGTCCAATTTACCCTCCCTCCTTCCCCTCTGTGTTTAGGGGTGGTTGTGTAGGTGAGGTTATATTCTGGTACTTTTGTATATATTGTACATATTTTTGATGCAGGTATGTTTGGAGTTTTTTGGTATTGGCCTTGTCTTTTTAGGGTCTTCTGACATCTGGGGCAAGAAAAGACTGAGGATATGACGTCGGTCATGCGCATTAGTACCCTGACGTACTGACGTCAGTCTAATGCGCCTTGACCGGCGTCAGCCATATACTTTGGTATTCGGGCCGACTGGACAGCGGACTACCCCAATAGTTAGGACTGCAGCAATGTGGATCCTCGAACATCTACATTTATGGTAGGTACAAAACTGTACTTTTCATCACACAGCTTGGAAGGTGGACGCTCTATCATTCAGTTGGAACAATCTGCATGTATATGCCTTTCCACCTCTGCCTCTTCTTCCCAAGGTACTTTTGAAGGCCAGACAAGACAAACCAACCATGATTTTGATAGCACCGGATTGGCCTCGACAACACTGGTACCCACTACTGAGGAGTCTAGTACGAGAACCTCCATGGCCTCTGCCTTTGATTCCGCACCTTTTGTCACAAGAGGGCAATCACTTCCTCAATGTCAAGATTCAGTCTCTGCATCTAACAGCCTGGCATATTCTGTTTTAGACTCTGGAGGGTCTCAGCTTCCACAACAAGTTTTGAATGTTATTTTGGAGGCCAGGAGGCCTAGTACCAGGAAAGTTTACGCTGATAAATGGAGGAGATTTTTTATTTGGAGCAAAGGAAAGGACTTTGATGTATCCAAACCTGATTTAAGTGTTGCTCTTCAATATCTTACTGAGTTATTGGACAAGAGTTTGTCTTTCTCCTCGATAAAGGTCCATGCTGCAGCCATTTCTGCTCACTATGATTGTGACCCTCCTTTATTCTCTCACCCTTTGTTTAAGCAATTTCTTAGAGGGCAAAGAATATAAGACCCCGTGAGCTCCTACTCCTGCTTGGGATCTCAATTTTGTGTTGGAAAAGCTTACTCTACAACCTTTTGAGCCTGCAGCTTCAGCCGAGTTAAAGTATTTGTCATGGAAAACTGCTTTTTTGTTGGCCATTACCTCTGCAAGAAGGGTTTCTGAATTACAGGCCCTCATGGCAGTGGAGCCTTTCCTGATTTTTCATAAGGATAGGGTATCTTTGCGTACTAATCCTTCCTTTATGCCTAAAGTGGTTTCTAGTGTGGCCTTAAACCAAACTATTCATTTGCCTACTTTTTATGCAAACCCCCAAAATAAAGGGGAGAAAATTTTGCATACTTTAGATATTCACAGGCAGTTGCGTCATTATTTGAGCAGAACCAAGGAGTTCAGACAGTCTCAGCAGTTGTTTGTTTCTTTTGCCTTGGGTTCACAGGGTAAACCTGTTTCAAAACAAACTATTTCTAAATGGATTGGGTTTTGTATTTCTTTCTGTTATTCCCATCATGGTAAGGAGATTCCGGCTGGAATCAGGCCTCATTCCACTAGGGCTACTGCTACTTCCACGGCCTTTCTAAGGGGGTAGCTACAAAAGACATTTTGGAGGCAGCTACTTGGAGTTCAGTGCATACTTTTCTAAACATTACCACCTTCCTCTCTATTCTAAGTCTAGGGCTGGATTTGCCACTGCAATTTTACAGGGCATTTTAGCAGCCCTAATGCTTTATGATTTTACCAACCTCCCTTTCCCATTGCTTTGGGATTCTACCCATAAGTAAGGACTGCAGCAATGTGAGATGAAGAACATAGTACAGTTTTGTACCTACCATAAATGTAGATGTTCAAGATCCACATTGCTGCAGTCCAACCTCCCTCCTTCCCCACTGTAGTTTAACAGGGTGCTATGCTTTAGGTGATGGTTGTTGTTGGGCATGTTTTTGGGAGGTATTCTGTTTTTGGCTGTGGCCTTTCTTGTTTGGCCTTCTGACATCTGGGGCAAGAAAAGACTGAGGATATGACGTCGGTCATGCGCCTTTATACCCTGACGCTCTGATGTCAGTTCTAGGCGCCCATGACCGACGTCAGCCTAATACTTTGGTATTCGGGCCGACCGAGGACCGCGGACTACCCATACGTAAGGACTGCAGCAATGTGGATCTTCGAACATCTACATTTATGGTAGGTACAAAACTGTACTTTTCTTACATATGCAATTAAGAAGTCTGCTACTGAGAGCAGTTGTACATTCTGTTCTGTTCTGAGTGAAATTGACAATGATTCTTTCATACATCTGCAGAGTTATTAGCTGTTTTATTCTTATTGCTGACTAGGTTTCTATGGAGACTAGCTGTCTGCAGGTGCAAGCAATTAATCTTGAGAGTTCTGAGCATTATTTGCAGATTGAACTGCTAAATTAAAGGTATAAAGCGAAAACAGTTCAGTAAAAAAGTACAGTTTGAAATTAGTGGAAGTAGATAGCAGCTTCTCTAGTAGCCTTAATACTTTAATGCATTTAATAGAACAGTGTACAGTTTAGTTTCATTTAAAGATGGCCAATGCACCTTTTCTTAAAGCTAAAAGTGAGTGTTTTCTGAAATCACACAAGCTATTTTTCTCATCTGGGATAGGAACAGAGATAAAAGAACAGGCACCAATCAGTATAAATGGTAGCACAGGTTGTAACATGCTTTAGCATAGATAACCTTAGCTTTAGGTTAGGTAATATCTGTGGGTGCAGCTGTCAGTTTGGGGCAATTGTTCCTATCTGTTGGGTTAAACTTCATCTCGTGAAGATATACATAGTTTTATGTGTTCTAAATTAATATGTTATGGAGGTGCTCTGAGAATGGATTTATTTTTTTTTTTGTTTGATAGTTTTCATTAAAACAAAAGTTTTGAAAAATGTGACAAAGGTTCAAATAGAGATGACAGGAAACAACTGTAAAAAAAGATCAGGCTGCCAAATATTAGTGTTGCATGTGCATTTAATTGAAAACTTCAGTGCATATCCAATAACTATTTCAGGTCATGCACCAATAAAAACTAAGATAAAAATGCAGGGTAATGAAGTAAAAATGAGACACTGGCACTTTCCTACCTACCAATTAAAAATAGAGGTATTTAAGGAATAGGTAGTGGAAATTATTTGGGAGCTATTATAGAATTTTTTCAGAAGTTATAGCTAGTGAGTTGTAGAAAATGAAAATGATGTTTAAAAGTAGGTATAAATAAAAGAAAAAAGATGTGGTTGAGAAGTAATAGGAATTCTTTACATTGACTAAAAAAGTTTTTTATTAAAGTATTTAATATGATGTTTATATGTGCATTTATGTACACTATATATATATATATATATATATATATATATATATATATATATATATATATATGTGTGTGTGTGTGTGTGTGTGTGTGTACACTTTAACTGATCATTTTTAAGTGTTTTTCAACTGTTGAGAGCTAAAAACTCAAGTGTGATAGCCATTTTTCTGCTTACTCTATCTGTTTTAATTTTTGAAAAAAAAAAAAAAAGTCCTATCTCTCTACTTATTTCCGACCTTTCTATAACCAGTAGAGTCCGGTTTTCAGATTTTCCTGAATTCTGGGCTGTTTTGTAGTTTGTGTTGCCCAGACCTTACTAAGATAGAAGGAAGCTTCTCTGTTCATCCGTGAGATTGGTGAGCTTTGAGCAGCCTATCTGTTGCTGGAGGAGTGGTTTCAGCTTGAGTTTTATTGGCCATTTTGGGCTATTTTTATCCCTTTCATCTTAATGTTTACAAACCCATGTTTGCGCTTTTTTTGCACTATATTACCTCAGCAAGATCCTGCCTGGGTGTCCAGCAGAGTTCTACAGCAGCAGAGAGAGAGAGAAAAGGGAGACTTTGAGTGGATTAAGTACCTCTGTTTTGCTTTTTATTGCTTATTTTTGCTAGCTTCAGTATGCCGAGCGTTTTTTTATTAACTTTGCAACTTATTTGAACTGTTTTTTTGAATTCTGATACTGTCTGCACTTTGGGCTACACACTCAATTGTGATAGCCATTTTTCTGCTTTAAAAGTGTTTGTTTTACTATATCTGTTTTAATTTTTGAAAAAAACAAACAAAAAAAAAAACATCCTATCTCTCTACTCGTTTCCCACCTTTCTATAACCAGTAGAGTCTGTGTTTCAGATTTTGCTGAATTATGGGCTGTTTTGTAGTTTCTGTGTTGCCCAGAACTTATTAAGATAGAAGGAAGCTTCTCTGTTCATTAGTGTGAGCTTTGAGCAGCCTCTCTGTTGCTGGAAGAGTGGTTTCAGCTCAGAATCGGAACCCCTGTAATCACAGCTGCACAAGTAAAGACCGCACTCTCCAAAGCCAAGAACACAGCATCCACGGGACTTGACAACATCCCAGGCTGCGTTCTGCACGAACTACAGAACGAACTGGCACTCCACTTAAGTACCATGTTCAATCATAGCCTCACTTCGGGCTTTGTGCCTGCTGAATGGCACACAGCGATGGTTATCCCACTGCAAAAAGGGGGCATCATCACAGACCCTGGCAACTACCGCCCCATTAGCCTGATGAGCCTGGTCTGCAAGGCCATGGAACATATCATCTTGGAGCTTATAAACAAGGACATAGGTAACCTCCAAACTCTGGACCCCACTCAGTTTGAGTTTGTAAAAGGTAGGTCATGCCTCCTAAACCTGGTTGACTTCTTTGAAGCAGTCACCAGAGCCGTGGACGAGGGTAAGGTGGTGCACACAGCCTATCTTGACCTTGCTAAGGCTTTTGACATCACCCCCCACTCTGGAATTATAGGTAAACACACTAGACTGGGCATAAACCCCTATGTCACAAGATGGGTGGCCAACTGGCTCACTGACAGAACTCACAGTGAAAGTAGCCAAATCCAACTTCAGACCAGTAACAAGTGGAGTACCACAGGGCTCAGTCCTGGGTCCTCTCCTGTTTGGCATCTACTTCTCAAAAGTCCAGGCTAACACAGCAGGCCTTTGGCTAACAAAGTTCACAGAAGACTGCAAACTAGGTGCTGTAATAGAATTGCCTAATGATATGGACATTCTACAAAGGGGCCTCACTGAGACTCATGTTTGGTGTCAAATTCATGGCCTCAACCTCAATGCCAAGAAGTGCATTGTCATCCCCTTTGGGAAAAACACTGCACCCATGAACTACCACATAGGCGGTAGCCTGCTAAACACCGAAAGTGTGATAAGAGACCTTGGGACACAGGTGGACAATAGTCTCTCCTTTGATAATCAAATCACCACAGTAGTCAGGAAATCCTTCTATGTGGCACACCTCATCACAAAGGGCTTCACCTCCAGAAAAAAAGAGATCATTGTTCCTCTCTACTCATCCTTCATCGGACCCGTTATAGAGTACAGTGCCCTGTTTGGCATGTACCTCACAAGACATCTACCACAACTAGAAAGGCCACAGAAATACCTCACTAAGAGGATTACCGGCTTCAAACAGATACCATACGCAGACCGTCTCAAAAACTCCAGCTCTACTCCGTTGCTTCTCACCTACTCAAAGCCATGTCAAATCCAGATGTGTTGGACATGCTACACTTAAAGAAACCCAAAGCCCACTGAGCTACATACTCCAGGGACCTAAACCTTGCCACCACAATAAACAGAACATGCTGGAGGGATAGATTCCTATACCAGAGACTTCCCATGCTCTGGAATAGACTACCCATTCATATCATGCAAAGCTCCTCATTAGCCCTCTTTAAGAAAAATCTCAACAATTGGATGGGAAATAGGAAATTCACCCTGGGATCCCTTCTGTGGATCTGCTAGATAGGAGTGTAGGAAAATAACTTTCTTAGGTGGTGAAAGCCAGGGAACTTTTTTGGCTAGGCTTATATAGGCCCCAGGGTCGATAGCCTAGTACCTATATATAGTTAATATGTATTTGTTGCAGAATAAGGGAAGTCTCCCATTACTAAAGAGAAAATAATCTGGATAATGTGCTTTAGTTTAGAAAGATAGTTGTTAAACGATGATTATTTGATAATAACTCCATGACACAAAAACTTTTAGCACAACGGCTTAGGCAACAGAAAGTAGAAAGGGTTGTTGCCAAACCTAGGGAGCCTATAGCAAGAAAATAACCAGAGATCTTGTACAGATATTATAGCTATATTTTGGAAATTTTATGAAATTGTGTGTAAAGCAGACAAATGTGTAAAAAGAGCAAATGGAAATATTTATGGAAGTCTTAAGTATGCAAAGGTTATAGGTAGATGAGTCTCGACAATTAAGAATTAAGACAGGAGGAGATAAAAACAGTGATTTATAATTAATTTACAGGAAAGTCTCCAGGAACAGATAGTATTCCTGTAGAAGCCTGAAATTTAGGAGGGAAGAAAGTGATAATGAGCTGGAAGGTTTTATTTAACAGTATTCTAAAAGGAGGGGATGCATCATCATCATCCAGGAAGAAAGCTGTGGTGGCTGTAACACCTTAAGACAGTAAAGACCTATCAGATCCAACTTCATATAGAATTATAAAGTGGTTGTGTCTATACTAGCTAAAATAATGGCATTGATGTTGGATCAATGTGGTTATGTGGAGGAAAGGCAAATATTTGACAACATTAATAAAATAATGATGATCCAGGGGAAAACAGTATGTAAGAAAATATGGGTCTATATTAGAAGACCGAATGTTTAGGTGATCGAACATCTAAACATCGGTCTTCTAATATCAAACCGCACAATGTTGAACATCCCAGGGAAACACATTCCTTGTCCAAAACACTAAAAAACATTACTTTACATCTAAATTAAGTGGGGGGCTGTGCCCCCCACACACCCCAACTAAATATACCAACTCAGAGATCGCTCAACAATAGGGGAATAGCAGACTCTGACGAACGGCCAAGGGAAATCTTTCCCTGCGTTAAATCGTCTGTTCGCCATTTGTTTTGCTTTCAATATTAGAAGATCGATGTTTAGGTGTTCGATCCCCTAAACATTCAGTCCTCTAATATAGACCCAGATGGGTCTTGATGCAGAAAAAGCATTCAACAGAGTAAGCTGGAATTTTATGAGTAGGACAGTAGAAGCATTTGCATTCCCTGATACAATAATAAGGTTAATTAAGAGGATGTATGAATGATTGAAGTCAAAAATTAAAGTGGAAGGGTTCCTTTCTGTTGAGTTATGTCTGAACAGAGGAACCAGGCAGGGGGGGTCCTCCTTCCCCTTTGCTGTTTTTTTTTATATTATTGGCAAACAAAATATTTTCTTATGAAGATAAATTCAAGTCTCTAGCTGTAAATTATGTACCCACATATATATTTGTTCAACAATACCCATATTTATGGCAACATAAGATGAAGTATTTGAGTATGGATTAAAAAAGGTTTATATTATGGCAGCTGTATGGGAAGAGACTAAACAAAAGGTAAAAGAAAAATTGAGAAACTGGGAGCTCTTATTTATGGATATGGGTGGTAAGATACAAGCACTGAAAAAGTCTTAGTATCTTTAGTTTTGTATAGAGTTCAGGCATATCAGAAGGGAAATTGTAGATGATTAATAAAGAGATGAAGGGATTTATTTGGGAGGGTAAGAAGACAAAGGTTAAGTAGGATAAGTTGATCCTTTTCAATAGAATAAGGTGGTGTAGAGTTATCTGATTTGAAGGGATATATATATAAAACAAGCAGAAAGTTGGAATTCAAAGTGGAAAGGGTTGTCATTATATTGGGGGGGGGGGCAGATTCAAGAAATAAGGAGAGAATGGGATTTTGAAGGCAGATCCTAAAGGAGAGTAATGTCAGGCATACATTATATTATTTCATAAAGTGGAAGAAAGTATCCTAAGAACTGAGCCAGCACAAGAATGAATTAAGGAGATTTTGTCTGTAGGGATGACTCCAAGTAGGATTTTAGAGAATAGGTAAGAGAAGACTGGAATTTACTGGAGAAAACTGTCAAAGGAACCAAGGTTGGGAGCAGATTACTAGAGAGGGAAAGATAATAGAATGGGATAAGGCCAAGAAGGCAATTGGACTGTAGGCTAGAGGCTACCTTCCTTACCAGGGATTGCTATCAGAGTGTAGGTAAAGAGAAAATGATAGTAGGATCCTAAATGAAAAACCTGCTTTGGTACAATTTTTAGTTAAATATGGAATATAAGCTGCTGTTAAAAAAGGGATAATTAGTAGGGCATATAAAATATTGCACAGTAACTATAAGAGAAATTTGATAAGTAATTTAAGAGGATTAGTTAATTAATCAATGGGGCGGCAAAAGCCGACACACTCTGGCTAGGCTTATAAATGCCCTTGGGCAGATAGCCTAGTACCTACCTATAAACCTATAAAGGGAACAATGGAAGGGCATGTGTATGGTTCCCAAGTATGAAACAAAGTCTAGAAGATTTAGGATGTTTGCTTTTGGACTTATTGGTGGTTGCCTTGGTCCGTTGGTGTTGTTTTTGGTTTATCAGTTCGTTTGGACACCTTCCTGGTTTGATTTTACTGATGTTTGCTTGGAAACCTTTGCAGTGATATTTTATACCCCAAGCAGAGGTCACAGAATTTTTCCTCAGGTAGGTGTCGAATGTTGGAAGTGTGATGGGGGAAGAAAGGGGTAACTAAGAACATATGTTTTGGGAGTGTAATGAGTTGGTTGATTTTTAAAATTCCCTACAGAGTAGTCTGTTAGAAATATTGGGTGAGCAAATGGGTGTATTTAAGGAAATGATTCCTTTGAGCTGGTACACAGGGTTGCCTAGACATAATAAGGCCTTGTTAAGTTTAATTCTGTTGGCTGCCAAAAAACATGTAGTAGAAAATGGAAACAAATGTCTAAGCCAACTGTAGTTGAAGCATTGAGTATTGTAACCAAGATAAAATAAGTGAAAGTGGGATCTTTAGAAAAGGGAAGGAGCAAATTACATAGAAATAAACGGAAATTGTGGGAATAATATGTGCAGAGTAATTTTCATGAGGAGGAATGAGGTTTAAGGGGAAGGCTGGAACTGAGCAATTTATGTAGTGCTGGACTGATGATAGTTATGAAAAAGAATATATGTGATGTATAATGTATGTAAATAGAAGCATACTAAAATGGTTTGTTTTTATGTTAATGTATGTTTATCTGTGTCTTAAATGATAATGTAATAAAGGTGTTAAAAAAATCTTAGCTTTGTTAAATGGGGTATTCCTTGAGAGTAGGGTCATAATTGTAGGTTATTTTTTATATGCAATGGCCAGGTCTCCTCCTCCTTTGTTTTTGTAGTCTAGCCTTTGGATATTGTATCTCTGTGGGAGTATTGTTTCATTAGCAGTATGTGGTTTCAACTATGTTTCTGTTAATGTTATAACACAGGGGTTGCTTGAAGTGACCCAAGCTTGAAATTCGGTTATTTTATCACAGATGCTTTGAATGTTAAGGTTAATACATTTCATGGATTTTTGTGAGATTAGATGGGGTGGTGTGATTTGTTGCATTGTTGGATATAACAAGAATTGGTAGGGGGAGAGAGTAAGGGTAGTTGTTGATGGTCCAGGAATGGGATCTATGTCTCTGCTCAGGACACTGCTGGGAACGTCTCTTTTTGAAGAGAGGGTGCCTCCCACATTAGTTTGGGTTCTGTTCATCAACAAGTTTGCTATCCAGTGGATAACATAAGGCTTTACATTTAATTTGATTACCTTATTGATAATGACAGAATTTGAGAAGGCATCAAAGGCCTTGACCAGTTCTAAGTAGGCACTGTGATCTGATTTGCTCGAGTTTAATGCATCAGTGGCTTGCTGAAAGAACCTCATAAGGTTCAGGAGGCAGAATCTGCCTTTAACAAACCCAAACTGGCTTGGATTAAGGGCATGTAGACTGCCTGTGGTCTTTCCACAATAAAGCATTCCATTCCTTTTCAGTTAAGGCTGGTGAGGCTTACAGATCTATAGTTTCTTGAATAAGTAGTAGATCCCTGTGTGGAGCAGGAGCACTACAGCAGTTCTCCATTCTCTAGCATGAATCCATTTGAGGGATTGAAGTTGAATAGGCTTAGCAGCAAGTCTACTAGAAAGCATTTGGTGCTGACCCAAAGGCAGCTTGGCACATAATCAGGACCCATGGAGCTGGTGTTTATGGGCTTGGACAGAGCATTCAGCACTTGTTCAGAGTGGGTATTGTGAATGTATTAATATATTGAGGAAAGTTAGGGAGAAACAGGAGAGTAAAGTTACAGCTGAATTTGTTCATTGATATGGTGACTCTGTCCTTAGTGGATGATTAAGTGTTGTTGCTGTGTATTAGCTCTGAGCAGCAGTGGGCATTACCTATAAGATTTCCGGCACAGCTGAAGAAGGCTTTATAGCTGTCCTTAGCAGAAGTGGAAATTCTCAGTTCATACTTTTGAAGAATATGATTGTGTTTCTGAGTTATTTGCTCTCTTTTTGGGTTCATCCCTAGATGATAAGGTATTACATTTCTTCCTCTTATTGTATAGTTTGTTTTTGCTCTGGTTCCTCCATACTGATTATTCCTGAATTTGACATTCTCTTTATATCTTTTGGGGACAGAAGCCAGTACAAATGCTTTGAGGTGGGTATAGAAATTATCAACAAATGTGACAGTGTGTGAGATGGGATCATTGGGGGTAAGGAGGGTATTTAAATGTCAACAGGTTGTCAGTTAGCTGGACTGGATTTTTCTTCATTTCTAAAGACAGAAGGGTTTTGTACTAAGTCATGTTTTATCCTGTTAGTAAGCATTATCGAACAGTATCAGATTTGACCAGTGACGTGGTAACTGTGTAGATGTTGACCACAGAGTGGTTCTGTTGGTTAGAACCAGCTCCAATATTTTTGAATCCTTAGTTGGGACTTAAACCATTTGGTCTAGGAAGCCAGCATTAAAGAAGTCCAGAAATCTTTGTGTGTATTTATTTGAGGTGGTGTAGATTTCCAAGTTAATGGAGTGATTAGGTTCATAGGTGTGTACTAGGCTAATGGCCCTGGAGCCTTTACAAGCCTAGCCCGTAGGATTACCCTAGCATCCTGCCACCCGACCTTAGTTCCCAGTGCCTCTGTTGAGTAGAGCCACTGGAGTGATCCCAGGGGTGAATTTTCTATTTCTATTTCCCAAACACTCACCAATATTTCTCTTAAAGAGGGCCAGTGAGGTGCTCTGTTTGACATGTATGGGAAATCTGTTCCTTAGCATGGGCAGTCTCTGGGTTATGAACCTGTCCCTCCAGCTTGTTCTGTTGATTGCAGTAATGAGGTTGAGGACTCTGGAGCGTGTGGTGTAGAGGGATTGGGATTTCTTTAGATGTAACATTTCTAACAGAGCTGGGTCAGACATGGATTTGTAAGTCAAGCAGAGGTCGCCTCTAAGTAGGCGATATGAGACCGAGAATAGTTGGAGATTTTTGAGTCTGTCCATATAGGACAAGTGTTTAAGATCTAGGATCCTCTTTGTGAGGTACTTTTGTGGCCTCTAAAGTTGTTAAAGGTGTCTAGTAAGGTACATGCCAAATGGGGCATTGTACTCTATGATTGGCCTAATGAGGGAAGAGTAGAGGGAGACCGTGACCTCTTTCTTCCTGGATGCAAAACCCTTAGTAATAAGATGTGCCACATAGAAGGACTTACTTTCTGACCACAATGGCAATGTGGTGGTCAAAAGAGAGGTTGCTGTCAACCTGTGTTCCCAAATCTCTTATAACTCCTTCTTTGTTCAGTGGACTACCGTCGATGTGGTAATTCATGGGAACCAGGTTTTTACCAAAGAGGATGACGACATATTTTTTGGCATTGAGCTTAAGGCCATGGTTCTGACTCCAGTCATTGGTCTCAGTGAGGCCTTTCTGTAGGATGTCAACATCACTTAGGGAGTTAATAATAGCTCCGAACTTCCAATTGTCTACGAACTTTGTCAGCCAGACTCCCTTTGTGTGGTCCTGGACTACAGAGAAGTAGATACCAAACAGGAGAGGACCCAGGACCGAACCCTGTGGGACTCCACTCGTGACAGGTCAGCAGTCTGACTTGGAGTCAGCTGCTTTCACACTGTGGGTTCTACCTATGAGCCAGTTTGCAACCCACTTAGTGATATAGGGCTTGATGTCTAGCTTAGTGAGTTTTTCTGTGATTCCTGAGTGGTGAATGGTATCAAAGGACTTGGCCAGATCAAGGTAGGTTGTATGAACCACCTTTCCTTCATCCACAACTCTGGTGACTGACTCAAAATAGTCGACTAGGTTGAGCAGGCATGATCTATCCTTCACAAAAAAACAACTGTGTGGGATCCAGAGTTTGGAGTTTTCCTTTATCGTTGTTTATTAGGTCCATGATGATGCGTTGCATAACTTTGCATATCAGGCTCATCAAGCTAATGGGGCAATAGTTCCCAGGGTCTGTAGTCACTCCTCCTTTGTGGAGAGAGATGACTGTAGCAGTGAGCCATTCGGTAGGGACAAAGCTTGAGGTGAAGATGTGACTGAACAGGGCACACAGGTGAGGTGTCAGTTCACTCTGTAGTTCATGTAGAACACAGCCAGGGATATTGTCAGGTCCCATCGAAGCTGTATTCTTGGCCTTGGACAGTGCTGTTTTAACCTGTGCAGCAGTAATACTGGGTGCCTGGCAATTGAAACAAAGTATAAAATTCCTTTATATATCATCCTATACTCACTAATTAAAATTAAAATACACCAAAGGTATATTAATATTTCACTTTAACAAGTCTCTTCCTAGGAGAATGGGCTTGATGTTCATTTTGTCATTAAGCTCCCTGCCCATACTGGCCCTAAGTCTCACAATCCATTCAAGTTCTTTCATCTCAACTTTCAGTTTCACATTTGGTGTGTTTTAGTTTTTAAAAATGTTGGTTCATGTTTTTAAATGTGTTGTTTCCTATATGCTGTTTTATATACTGTTTTTATATGCTGTCTTTCATTTGCACATGGAATGACCTGTGACTTTAAATTAAGGTGGGGTCCCAATTAGTGAGTGTAGGATGATCTATAAAGGAATTTTATACTTTGTTTCAATATCTGATGAAGTGGCTTGGCCCACAAAAGTGCTCACCATTCTATGTTCGTTGTGGATTAAACTATTTTGCATTCTCTACAGCCGTGGTCTGTTGCTTCCTTTACTTTTTATGCAATACTAAATATATATTTATAGTGACATCAGAGTTCAAAATCACAGGAAATATTCAAAACAACATTGCAGGACAGACTCAAATAAATAAATAAAAATATCTAAGCTAATCTTTGCTATATTCCTGACTATATTTAAGAGAATTATTATACCCGAGTTAACTTACTTACGGAGCAAGGCAGATGTGGTGAATGGATCTTCTAGCTGATGCTGTCCGGTCCAAGGTAGAATACAGAATGCTGTGTCTCTCTCAGAGACTCCTCAAATTAATATCTCAAATATTTATGTTAGGATAGCTTGCAGAATGATATCATTTCTTGTCATCTGACTCTATCCCAGGTGAACACCCCCCCCCCCCCACTGCTGGAATCTGGCAGTATTTACCATTTACCTGTGAAAATACATAGAGCTCAGAGCTTTGGCAGATTCAGGAAGTCCTAAAACAATTACATCGCTCCACATCTCAAGCCTAGCAATTATTTCTCCTTAAAGACAATACCTAGTATAGACATCCTGCCTCTTGCTGTCATAAAATAATTTAATTTCAGCTGTTTTTCTGAAGTTTTGCTGGACTGGAGGTAACCTCCTGTGTTCCAGTTTCCACTGTTAAAAATGTATACATTTAAACAGTTACAATAGTGTATGTACATTTCTGTTATCTTCCAGCAGGTACACTGTGGTTGCATTTTAAGCAGTCTGCAAAAACCTTTTCAACACACACTTCTGTACCAGTTTGATATACACAACATGCAGTTCTAAAACAGTTGCAATACAAGCATCCTACACAAATCACGTTGATATTCACAAATGACACATAACCATTTACAAAACCCCAGATAGCTGTGCTGGCAGTATCTCCCTTTGCCACACTTCTATTTAAATCATGTTGATATTCACAAATGACATATAATTATTTACAAAATTCCAGATAGCTGTGTTGGCAGTATCTCCCTTTGTCACACAACAACCAATCAGCTTCCAAGGCTTCAAGGCACCTTCCCTACTCCCAAACCATTAATAAGCTGACTAAAAAGACAGGTTTGGGCAGCAAGCCCTTCATAGGTTTCCTGCAGTTAAAAAGAGAGCTCCTGTGTGGGTATTTGAGGATCAACGGTCAGCTTGTGCTGCTCCTTTCCTTGGCAGATAAGTTCCCGTTTGGGAAACACCTTCCATATTACAAAAATGTTGGTTTATTGTACTTTCCTGTTTAGAAAAGTTATTTTAAGCAAGGAGTTTGTTTTTTAAAGACTGTCGGGAGACTTAATTGTACTTTTAAATGGGAGCACCCCTTTTTCTTTCAGTTTAAAAGTTGTTTAAAATAATTGAGAACCATTTTTATTCTGTGGAAAAATTGTGTTTCTTTTACTTTTTGGGGCTGGCAAAGTGTTTTTAACCTTGTTTTTATATGAAAACATGACTTTTAAAGACTTTTTACATTTTTACTGGTTTTTGCTGCTTGTTTTGCTCTGGAAAGAGATACCATTTTGGCTTGACCATAGAACAAACTACCAATTCCATGGTTGGTCCTTCTTCCAGCCACAAAAGGAAAAGGTTAAGCAAACATCCTTTGCCACTGTTGTTTGCCACCACAGCAGGTTAGCAGTTTGACTCGTTCGCAGGTGTGGGACAATACTATGGTCATAGCTTGTTCCTTAGACCACTCATATTTACCCCAGACCCCTCTGGTGTAGCACCTACAGTCACTATGGACTTGGGATTAGCCAAGCCTCCTGGGGCTGTTGGGGTCCCCTCAGTGGGCAAGGGAGAGCAACCCTTGTCAGCCCTGGGAGAGTGAACAGGAAAAACTTTCCCTGTTTGGTTAGAATGTTGTACCCATCCCTGGGGAACCTGCTGCTGCCATTAATAACACTGTTGGATTAATTTTTCTTTTCAAAATGGAACACAAAGAAAAGTCTACCAACTTCTCCTCAAATTTCCTTAGACAAGAGTAGTTTACTGTGTCTGGCTCATGGTGTAACTCAGGCAATTGGTCCTTCTTATAAAGTAGTTTCTGGTAAAAGAAAGAGCAACACCTCTTTTCTTGAAGAGATTAATGATTGTGAATCTGGACATGAAGATGGAAGGGACAGATACAGGGTTTTCTCTTCAGTTTTTTTTATTCAGACTGAGGAGGTATAAAGTTTCCAATACTCCCTCTGGGGGTTTCTCTTTCTGTGAGACTATTTGCTGATTTTGCCAGTGTGTTCAATGGGAGAACACTGAAGTTTCAAAATTGCTCATTAAATACTGAGCCATTGCACAAGGAATTTCCGGAACCTTCACTCATTTTCCCCAATTCTGTCAACTCTGGAGGATATGTGTGTGTGTGTGTGTGTGTGTGTGTGTGTGTGTGTGTGTGTGTGTGTGTGTGTGTGTGTCATTGCCTTCCATTTTCCTGATAGTAAGCCTGCTGCCAAAGTTGCTTTTATGTTTTTATACACTATTTTCAAGCCTGACCTAGCAGCTATAGCTTTAGTTAATCCTACTACTGCTAAACATTCGGGTAATTCCAATCCTACTGTTTATGACAAGGATGGAAAGATTATTGAGAAGTATGCTCTGAAAGTGTATGTGTCTACATCTTTGTTTTTCCAAATTTTGAATTGTCAGGCTCATATGTTAGTTTATTCTGACTATTTCTAAAAGTATGAGGAATGTTTTCTTCTGGTGAGGAAAAATCTACTTTAAATAATTTAGTTTCTTCCATTTTAAAAGTCACAATTCATTGTTTACAATATGAATGACTTTAGTTTATATGTCTTCTAGGGCTGTGGCTCTGATACATTTTTGAGGTTTGCCTGGTTGCATTCTCAGAACCTCCTAGATGATGTGAAAATGAGATTTTAAATTTTCCTTTGCATAGCAGTTTAGTTTTTGATTCCTCAGCTGCTGAGGTTATCAAAAAGTGTGATGGTAGGGGTAAGTTGATACACTGAATCTGTATGATTTTTCAGACCTCCTTTTCCAAAATTTCTAAGGGACTTTTTAACCGCTTATCCAGTTGTGCCAAAAAAACACATCTCAATAAATTGTGGGTTAACAGACGTTTATGAAGGAATGACTTGGGGGGGGGGGGGTCCAAAGAGAATTCAGGAATCATCCAAAACCAAGGACGTCCTCCAACAAGTCTTGTTTGACAATGTAGATTTCGGTCATCAATGCAAGTAATTGTAGAGGTACTGGTTTTGCAAAGAAATAGAAGGTCAAATAGGACTGTGACTTTTGTGGCCTCAAAAAGAGAGGCACTAGTGACTTCTCACTAACCTTTAGGCTGCTGAGTATAAGGAGAGTCATGCTAGTCTGGCAGTGTAGTTGAAGGATTTAAAACCTTTGATTTTCTTGTTTAGAAATCTTTGGGGCCTTTCCACTTGAGTGATATGCTTGAATTTGTGCATACTCGTGTTCAATGATGGGTCTGAAGATGGAAGAGTACAGTGTTAGGATGACTTTTTTGGATCTTGAAGAGATTTCTTTGGAAATTAACTGGACCAGATTCCTGACAGTAGTGGTAACATGATGATTGAATGAGAGAGAGCGAGTTATCCACATAAGTATGTAGGTTTCTTAAGACTGTATCTATCTGAAGAGGAGTATAATTTATAACATATTAGGTGGAAGCAATGTGCTGGAGCTGTTCTGTATCAGTGGATGAGCATCTATCAGTGCCCAGTTTGTAGTCATCAGCAAACTCAGTCAACCACATGTCTGGAATATTGGCTTGGATGTCTGCAAAATAAATTGCAAACAGGAGAAGGCCCAGAACTGATCTGTAGGGAACCCCTCTATTTACAGTATTACATTCAGAGAGGGAACCTGCAACTTTCAGGATCTGTTGGGCAGCCATTTTGCAATTCAATGGATAATGTACAAGTTTACATTAAGCTTGGGTAATTTTTCTTTTTTTTTCTTTCTTTTTTTTAACCCCGTACTAAAATACACATATAACACCATATAGTCAAACAAAATCCACATATTGCTTATGACATCTCATTTTGAAAGTCGTATTTTACCATTAAAGCCTGTATTTCCAGACTAAGGCAGTTTTCTTCCTGCTAATACACAACTGGTAACATTTTCTACCTCCATTACCCCCTGAGGCTTTACTCTCAGTTTTATCTACCCGTTTGCAGTCTTAATTGATGTGCCATGTCACTGCTGCTCTGATACCTCTTCTGTTCTCTTCTGCCATGTCCTCCTTAACCATTTCTCATACACTCCATTTCCTCATGTGCAATTTTCTTGGCTAGATCCTTAAGCTTTCCATTTCTAACTTCTCCAAGTCTGCTAATATTTATAGAATATTGTGCACAGCACAATTTCCATTTTTTAGTTATTCCTTTCTTTGCTACTAGTAACATTATTGCTACCATTGCTTTTATATGAATTCCTGCTTTTGCCCCTTCCAGTCAATTAAGGTGAAATCTAAGTTTGGTTAATTCCCCAATCTGGCTGCAATAAATTCTTCATTAGTTTCCCATTTCCTATTTAAAAGAATCTAGCTTTCTGTAAATCCAGACTGTATGGTCCCAGTTTCCCAGTACACCCTCATAACACCTTCACCAGCCAGGATTAGTTTCTGGAAACATCTTATGCAATCTTTCTGGTGTATAAAAGTAGCTGTGCAAATACTTCCAGCTGAAGATCCTAAGCTTCCTAGATCTAGAGGCTACTTTAACCATTTGACACATTTCTCCCCACATTTTTTATGTTATCTTTATTATTAGTTTCTTTTGCCATGAATGTTTTTGAAACCATTTTTCTTCCAGCTATCCTGAATTAGCACTTTCTATATCTTTCTTACTAACCCCAGTCCACAAGCCTCCTCCAAGTTGTCTAATTTTTCAGTAATACCAGCATAGGGACAATGTCAAAAGCCTTAGCCAAGTCAGGATAGTAGTGTGCACAGAATGACCACTGTCCACAGCTCCTATAACATTTTCAAAGAAGATTACTTGGCTCAAGAGACAGGACATGCTCTTCACAAAACCAGATTGTTTGGGGTCTAGATCAAATAAGTTACCTATGTCTGCATAAATGAGTTACGCTGTGATATATTCTATGGCTTTCCATCTAAGGCTTGTAAAACTGATGGGTCTATAATTACCCAGGTCTGTAGAGGTGCCACCATTGTGTAGGGGAGTCACAGGGCTGTTCTCCAGACATCAGGAACATGCCCTTAGGCTGCGGGTGAAGTGTTTAATTAGGGACTCAGATAGTCCATACTTGGCACTGATATGAATGCAACCTGATATGCTGTCTAAAGAAAGATTTGTAGTTTTCCTTTGGAGTCTGTTGCAACCTTAAGTTCATATTATGCTTTACATTTTATAATGGTGTTTTCAGCGATCCTCGCTGACATGTTTCTGTATAGTCTTATGGTGGGGAGATGGTGATTTTTTTTCAACTTTTCATTATTTTCCTTATTTTGTAATACAGTTTATTAATACAGGAGTTCTGCCAGAGAGGTTTATCCTGAATTTGCTGTTCTATTTAAAGTAGATTGGCACGAACATTTATATACAGCTATTCGAGTACTGATAAAAGTCAAAGGTGAATGTGGCAGCCTTCTCATTTGGGTTTATTTGCAAAGGATTGTTTGGAATTTTACACAAGTCTTCTACAAGCTGTAGTAGGTTTGCCTTGACGAAGTGTCTAAGGATGGTCTAATTTTCTGGTGGGGTGGCATTAGGCATGACAGAGAAGGTGACTGATTTGTAGTCAGATTTAACCAGTGATGAGGAAATTTGGGGTGGAGTGCAGGCAGGCTCTAGTTTGGTAAAGACCAGTTCGAGGATATTAGAGCCACTAGTGGGTAGTTTTACAGTTTACTCCAGTGCGTTGGCATTAATTAAGTCTAGAAGGTATAAGTGTGTTGTACTTGGGTAATTGAAGTCCCCTAGTAAGAAGGTATTTGGTTTGACATTTAATGCCTTAGTGGTGTTGAGGCAATTTCTGTGGTCTTTGAACAGTGATAGTGATCTGTAGTAAATAATGAAGTAAAAGTTTGATTTGTTAAGGGTAATTTGCATCCAGGGAGTTCCAGGTTAGGGTTGTGGGTATTTTAATATGAAATAATGATGTTCTAACAAGTCCACCAAACACTTCAGTTGAAATCCAAGCCCAAATAAGGTGTCCTCAATGACAAAGCTCAGTTAAAATACCAATAGTTTATTTAACAACATAAAAAACAAATTGACTTCATACAATATAAAAACGGACTTAGCGCTTTCATTTCCTACCACGGAAACATCATCAGAGTCATTTTCAAAGTTCCTGCCCTTACTTTAAATAGACCCAACACCTAATTAATTAATCAATTAATTCCTAGTTAAAGGAATACAACTACTTAAAACCATAGCTCTTAAATTCTATACATCAGCATACTACCTTACCACTTTTTATACATAAACCATAAATATGTGATCACAAAAATCATACTATTTGATGTTGTAAATCTTTGTTCATTAATTACTATTAGGACTTCAGTTCCATCCTCGGAATCGATACGGCCGTTTTCAAGCTTGCGCAGGCCAAAAACTCTCAGCTAGGACCTACCCACAATGCCCCTCTCCTAGTTACTCCAGATCTCGTTTGTCGCATTCCTAATCAGACGTGCTAGCCATCTCTCTCAAAGCTAAGTAGAACATTGTCATTTTTAAGATAGTTTCTCTTCAAAATTTTTTTTTTTTTTTTTTTTTTTAGTCAATTTAGCCATTTCTCACTGTCGCCTATAACCTAATTCTATTCCCTAACCTTTACCTTGGTAATTTAATTTCTACCATTATTGGTACTGTCCCTCTCTCCTGCCTTTGACAGGCCGTTCCTTACCACTTGTATTTTTTAAATATCATCATTGGTATTCTCTCACCTTTTTCTCTCCCTTATTTTGTTTTTTTCTATAGGATAGCCTTGTTGCCTAACTATGTCAGACAAAACTAAGTTGGGGTTTAAACAGTGTGACAAGTGTGGGCGTAAGATGCCTAACTCGAATACACATGCTTGTTGTGTCTACTGTTTGGGCGTGGATCATATTAAAGCTGACTGTGGCATTTGTGCTAATTTTAGTAATCATACACTAGCAGAATGTAAAAATAAGCTTATTTTAAAAGATTTAATCAAAACATCTTTTTCAGAGGCTTTATCTGGATTGGAGGTCTTACCCCCCAAAGACCAAAAAAAAAAATACATAAGGAAAGAGTTACTCAGTTCCTGCATCTCTGTCAGTTACGGAACCGAGTTGGCTCCATGCTTCGCCAGTGCCCTGGGTGCAGACCACTTCGGCACCAGGCTGTGTATCTTCTCCCTCGGTGCTGTCCATGATATTCACCCCTATTTCGGTTCCAACCTCGGCACCACTGACTTCAGTGCCGTCCTTGGTTCCAACATTGGCTCCTATGACTGTACCTGCCTTGGCACCATCCCCTGCCACAGTGCCGACAGTTTCTTTGGCTCCATCAGCTCCAAAACTCGAATATCTGCCAAGAACAAAGATACTCTCCAACTTATGACCTTTTTTGGGGGCAGAGGTTTAGCCCCTTTCTAGAAAGACCTGATTCTCCTTTAGCAGCCTCCTTTAGATCCACTAGTTTTTCTGAACTAGTTCTAGTGTGGGTTGTGGACCATCTTCCGGAAGCTAGGGGATTGCCCATTCCAGCTAGACCTTCTGTCCCTCTTGGCTCAGAATCTTTTACTACATCTTCCCCTGTTTATTCTCCTCCAGCCTCTACCGAGATCCTGGAGATCTCGGTACTGATGTCCACTCCGGTGCATACTGTCTTGGTTCCGACATCAGTTTTTCCCCTGTCAGCACCGACCACCCTTGCTGCATCAGCTCAGGTGGAGCCAATGCTCTCTTGGAGCAGTGACTGGACCGTTTGTATCTTGGTACCTAGCCCGGCACCTATTTTCTCACTGGTGCCGTCTATGTCCATGGCTCTGATGGCTTCCAGTCCTCTCGGAGCTCCTCAGGGCAGGGTGTGCCCCCAGTTCTGAGGTTGTCCTTCCCGGTTCTGGGCTCCCATCCCTCCTTGGGCGGGCCTGCTGTCCAAGTGATGGAGAGGGTCCTTGACTCCTCAGGCTCGCAGTCAGCACCAGTGATATCAATATCAGAACCTCCCCTAGCATGCACCTCTCCCAACCCTCTATTTTGGGACCCCAGGCACGGGATTCGCAAGACCCCCCTGTGAAGGGAACCCCTTCTCCGAAGTCCTCCTCCAAAGATCCCACTGGGGAGCCACCCCAGAAGAAATGGTGCAAGAGGAAGCACTTTGATTCCCTGGAGGAATCTATCACTGAAGACATTGTGATGAGGGGGAAGGTTCCCCACGGTCTCCCCCAGACAATGTCTCATTCGGAGACATTCTCAAAATCCTCAAGCAACATGGAGACTGGAAGTCCTCTAACCCTTCTTCTGAGGAATCAGTGTTCTTGCAGGCCTTCTGTGCCTGGCCATCTACTTCCTGGGTGACCCCACCGGCAGATGACCTTATTAAGCTCATTGTGCAGCATGCCTGGAAGGCCCCGGACAACATAGAACCTGTCCCCCGGATGCCAGACAAAATTTTATCTACACCTGAAGACCTGCCCCACTGGTCCAAACAGTTGACCATTGATTCTATGGTCGTGACGACGTCCACCAAGAGGGAACTGGCAGAAATAGTTCCACTGTCCATCCTCCGAACAAGGAGTCCCGGACCATGGACAGACTAGAGAAGCAGACCTATGCTTCAGCGACCTTCACCATTAAGTCACTGAACTATCTGGCACACTTTACTTGTCTCCAAAGAGACCTAATTTCTGAAATGTCTTCCTCTTTGGTGGGGGTACTGCCTGATGAGGTACATGACACTGTCGCCTTGCAGCTAGTGGCCCTTGAATCCGTCTGCAACTCCTCGATGCATTTGGTATCTCACACCTTTGAGGGGGCAGCTCAAGCTGCTGCCTCAGGCATTGTCATGAGACTTAAAGCTTGGCTGCGGTTGTGTGACTTTGCAGACCCCTTTAACTCGTCCTTCGTCAATGCACCTGTCGACGAATCTGCACTTTTTGGGCCCAAAGTACAAGACACACTTGCATGTAATGAGAAAGATGGATAGACCTTGTCTGCTGTGGGCATATGCTTTTCCAACCCCCAGAGGTCCTATTCCAGGAACCAGAAAAAAAAAATGTGGTTCAAGAAATCCCAAGGATCTTTCTGTGACACTCATGGTGAACAATCCCCCCGGGGCAGAGGGGGCAACTCATATGGAAGACTCCCCTTTCAGGGTAGAGGAGGTCCACGTAACCAGGGAGCTAGAGATTCTTTCTCCGGCAGACCCCACCAGCGCTCCTTAGCAGCGGCCTGATTGCTTTCCTCTAGAAGCAGTCGGGGTAATTTTTCTCTGCACCTACCAGCCTGGGATCTTATTACTACCGATGTTTGGGTGCAGAGAATAATATCCAGAGGCTACCAAATACCATTTTGATTTAATTCCCAGACCCGTCAAACAAATCCCCGATGTACCACCCAATCAGTGGGAATTAGCAGCCTTAGAAATAGAAAAGTTGCTAAGAAAAAGAGTCATCCAACCAGTCCCACCAGACCAGGCAGGATCCTTGTTTTACTCGAGGTTCTTTTTAGTGCCAAAAAAGATGGGACTGGAGACCAATCCTGGATCTCAGCCTATTGAACAAATTTATCAAACCTCAAAAATTCCGGATGGTCATGGTACAGTCCATTCTTCCCTTCCTAGGGAGGGACAACTGGATGTGCTCTATAGACCTCCAGGATGCATACTGCCACATAAAGCTGGGTCATTGCTCCCGGAGGTTTCTCCACTTCCGGCTGGGAGCCAATCACTACCAGTTCAGGGCACTGCCATTCGGTCACTCAACAGCCCCCGAGTGTTCACCAAATGTATGGCAGTTATTTGTAGCTCATCTTTGACTACAAAGATTCTGGGTGTTTCTGTATCTAGATGATTGGCTCCGTACTGCTCCAACCAGGAATCTCCTAGTCCGCAGCCTCTCTTGCACTCAAGGTCTCGCTCTCTGCTTGGGGATTACAATCAACAAAGGCAAATCTCAAATGTCCTCAATGAAGACACTGGAATTTATTGGAGATGTCTTCGATACAACATCCTGTCAAGCTTCTCTCCCCCCTCACAGGCTTTCAAAAGTAAGACACCAAATCCAAGACCTTCTTTCTCAGGCCTATGTACCAGCACATCTTGTACTGCACTCCCAGGCTCCATGGCAGCTGCCATTACATTAGTACCACTGGCGAGGCTGCACACGAGAATCCTGCAGTGCCTCCTTTCCACACAATGGTCATTTCTAACTCAACCACTCGACTATATGATACGTCTTACAAACCGTTACAAGGAAGAAATGCTGTGGTGGATGAAACCACAAATGAATCTTTGGTGTCGACCATTCTGTCTTCCCCAGCCCACATCCACGGTGACCACGGACGCTTCCCTGTTAGGGTGGGGGGGGTTTCCAGGGAAAGACAGTCCAAGACACCTGGTCCCCCATGGAGGCCAATTTGCACATAAATGTCCTGGAACTGAGTGCAGTTCTCTTAGCATTGCAAGCGTTCCATGCATCCCTACCCTCTGGGACCATTGCAATTCAGTCAGACAACATGTCAGTCATTTGGTATATCAACAAGCAAGGCAGAACCAGGTCTTACCCCCTGTGTTGGGAAGCCATGAGGATTTGGCAGTGGGCGATAGCTTCCAACCACTTTCTTATCGCAATGCACATTTCCACAAGTTCCAACCTTATTGCGGACAATCTGAGCAGGAACTTCCTGATGCCTCACGACTGGTCCCTCAACCCTGTAACAGTGGATCGGATCTTCCAACGCTGGAGCAAGCCTTGCTGAGCTCTGTTTCCTTCCCCCATAAACTACAAATGCAGAAGCTACTTTGTCCTCATCCGCCCCTCAGGGGGAACCCCTGAGCGATGCTCTAATGCAAGATTGGGCCCCAAGTCTTCTGTATGCCTTTTCCCCGATGATGTTCATGTTTCACTGTTGCAGTCATTACATTTGGGTAATCAGCTGGCAGGTTGCCCTCAGTCGGCCTGATTAACAAAGTCTTGGGTCCTGCATCGGTTGCTGTCCCTTCTTTCATGATGTCAGGTCACAGATTACCCAAATGTAATGACTGCAACAGTGAATACACTTGAACATCTACATTTATGGTAAGTGTACACAACTGTACTTTTCCCCTCATTCCAAAATTTCTCCAGAAAGCTCAGAGGTTGAGAAGCAAAGTGATCTTCATTGCCCCCTCTGGTTCCCGTATCTATGACCTCATCTGATTCACACCCGTGGATTCTAGATCATTTCCAAGACCTGTTATCTCATCCTCAGGGACTGACTCATCTGAACCTCCACAGTTTCAAGCTCACAGCTTGGTTCCAACACTTCCAATGATTGCCAGGCTGCCTGACATCCCATCTCTTGTTCAGGAAATTCTTCTGGCTTCACACAAACTTTCCACCAGGAAAGCTTATTTTAGTAAATGGACTAGAATCTCTATTTGGCCCAAAGATCAGAACTTCTGAATGCCTATTCAAAAGATCCTACAACTACCTAACTACTATTTTACATGCAAGCGCCTCTGCATCGATGATCACTGTACATTTAGCAGCTATAGCCAATTTTCATAATGGACTTGATAATTCTTCGATTATGTCACTCCGCCTATGCAAGACATTTTTGAAAGGAGTATTACATGTTAAACCTCCGGTCAAGCCTCCCTTAGAACCCTGGGACTTGACTTTGGTACTTCAGTCTCTCACAGGTCATCCTTTCAAGCCCATTGATTCATGTGATTTAAAATTTTTGTCATGGAAAACCTTACTTCGTGTAGCACTTACCCTCAGCGAGAAGAGTATCTGAGCTGCTGGCCTTGAGTGTCAAGAGACCTTACTTGATCTTCCACATGGATAGGGTGTCCCTTCATACTGACCCTTCTTTCTTGCCCAAGGTCATTTCTGGATTTTCCATTAACCAGTCTATTGACCTGCCGGTTTTCTTCCCTCAGCATTCTAATAAAGGGGAGTACCTTTTGCACACCCTTGATGTGCATTGGCAGCTTTGTTGTTATTTGAACAGGACTAAATCTTGCAGGAAAACAGATCAATTGTTTGTGGCCTTTGCAGGACCCAGATTAGGTAAACCTGTTTCCAAAGTGACTTTTTCCTCCTGGCTTAGAAACGTCATTACCTTTATCTACCAACAGAATAAGCTATCCTTACCTTCCAGAATAAAGGCTCATTCTACCAGATCTGTGGCTACTTCTGTAGCATTTCATTCCAGAGTCTCTATGGATGACATCTGCACAGTAGCCACTTGGGCAGGACCTCATACCGTTATCTCTCATTACAAATTGGATTTGACCTCCAGGGGACGAGCATCTTTTGGTTCTATGGTGCTCAGGAATATCCTTCCTTAGGGCTACCCAGGACTCAAGTATCTGGGGACTCAGTCCTAATAGTAATTAATGAACAAAGATTTACATCAGTTAAAGAAGTTATGTCTTACCATAACATTCCATCTGTGTTGTAGATCTTTGTTCATTCATTATGTCCTGCCCTCCTTCCCCCTGCCTGGACTCCTGTTGGACTTTAGGAACTCCTGGTTAGGGTATTTGCTCAGACAGAGCCTTCTACTATTTTTCCATTACTACGTCTATTATATAGGGGCGGGCAAACTCAATCTGGAATAACTAGGAGAGGGGCATTATGGGTAGGTCTTAGCTAAGAGTTTTTGGCTAGTGTGAACTTGGAAATGGCTGTATCGGTTCTGAGGACGGAACTGAAGTCCTAATAGTAATGAATGAACAAAGATCTACAACATAGATGGAACATTATGGTAAGGCATAACTTCATTTTTTAGCTGTCTGAAGACAGTTTCTATAGGCTGGCAGTAGATTAGAATAGTGTATGAAAAGTTTCTGAGGTCATACTATTTTATGTATTACTTGGACTTATTTTTCCATTATAAAAGTATTTTAATGTAGTGGTGTACAGTCAGGGATTCCAACACAGACACCAGACTCAAAGGTATTGTATTATGTGTAAGATAACGTCTTTTTTGTAAATTTAGCAATATTATGGCCTCAGGAATTGTTGACATTGTTGTGGGATACAGAATCATCACTTGCTAGATTCTAACTTTCAGTCTGCATATAAATTACTGCCATCTGCCTTAGTCTGCAGTAATAGAGGATTCTAGCACATGTAGTGAAATCAGCGACATTTTGTATGACTACCACCTAAAGGAAGATTTAGAGGCTCAGGATTTTTGTTATTTTGTTTGCCCCTTTCTCTCCCCATGACTGTCAAGCCATTTTCCCAATAGCTCTACTTATTCTTCCACTTCTAGCCTCTGAGGACATCATGAAGATAAGCTGAGAGGTGGGGATTGCATTTGTCATTCTCTGGAGGAATAGGAGATTTTTCAGTGATCCTTCAGTCCTGTCTTTTTTGGCTGGCAAGCAAGGTGCATTGACCTGTATTCTGAGCCTATGATTGTGTGCACTTTCATATAACTTTGATGCTACCTAGACCGCAAGAGTTCTGTATCTAGGCTTGGTTTCCTGTGTCCCTGCACATATTGAGCACTCCTCCAGGACTTCCTCCTCAGCATGCTTCTGAGCAGGACAACATCAGATTCTTCCCCAGGATGGAGGAGTCAGTGATAGCCACTCATTCTCATCTTTCATTGGCCAGCTATCCAGTCCACTAGCTACTAATATAAGTCATCTAGGATACAGTCTGCCTTCTTGTCCTGTTATCCCACAAAGGCAGTGCACATGCTAAGGACTTTTCTGTATTGTTAATGAACTCAGAACCACCATCTACTGATTTCCACCCTTAGCCTTACCCATACATAGCTACCAGACTCTTTAATCTGCAGTAGATAAGGATTCAAGCACACAAACTGGACTCATTGGTATTATGAGTGTCTCCCCCATCCTCACTATACATTTTTATGCAAGGGTTGCAAGTTTATGGTATTACTTTGAGAAGCAGAGTCACCTCCTTCTGGATTTCATCCTTAAACCTCTGTATGACTAAATTTCATTGCTTGTTGTCTGCATTATTCAAGAAGTGCTCATCATAAGCATCAGGTACAGAGGGAGAGAGGAATTTGTACATAGTGGGTTGCTACAGTCCATGAACTGGGACTAAACTCCCTGTATTAGACAAGAAAGGGGATAGGAGAGCAGTTTGTCAACTTAAAGTGATGCGTAGCCACTCTACCCAGTCATTCCCAAAGCAGCAGTTAATACCAACAATGAAAACACAGTTTCAGTAGTACATATGAATGAGTGTTTGCAGTAATTAATTATTCTTCAGTTGTTATGCTGTTTGTTCACAGTTTGATTTGCTTGTGGTAGCAAATTTATAACCATAGAAAAGTGTACAAAGGAAAGAGCTATATACATATATATATATATATATATATATATATATATATATATATATATATATATATACATACACCAAATATGGGGATCAAAGGTGGTATACAGTCAAAGTCTATGGTTTGCAGCCTGGTTATATATGTCTTTGCTTATTTATTAGCATAGATTTAAAATTACTTAAATAATTTTCATGTCATTAGATTTTTTTTCTTTAAAAATTTATAAACATTTTTCTTGTATATCAAAATATACAAACTTTCCCACTGCTTTAAAGTTTTCAACATTGACATATAGGAGACAATAATTATGGTTCACTAACTTGGCTGTCTACATGGTTTACTAAATGGGTCTGTTATATTTTGTATTGTACTTTTCTACACAATATACTATCTCCATTTTTTCACATTTTGTAAGTACATTTCTATAAAGCGATATCTGTTATAGAAATATTGGGTCAGTGTTTAACATTTATTATTTCTGATGTTATTCTTAGTTTTATGGTATCAGTTTTATTCTTTTGTTCTATCTGTGCTAGGCTGATAAATTCAGCAAACGTTTCCATTTTTTGTGATTTTTTTCTTGCTATAGCTAAAAGACACCAAAAAAAAGGATATTGGTCTTTTCTTATACAAGTTGCTATCATTGCACTGCAAAATAGTAGTGTTTTGTGAGTAAAAAGTTATCTGTCCAAAGTGTTTGACAGACTGATTGGAATTTTTCCCAAAAGTTATGTAAAGATGCAAAGTTATAAATGATACGATTCCAATCTGGTTTTGTTTCTACATTGCATTTCCTGTTTGTTTTATTGTTTTAGAAACATTTGTAGTCTTCTCTGGTGTACAGAGTGCTCAATGAATAGTTTTCCAGAATGTTGAAGTTACTGTTGCTACTGATTATAAAATTATTATTTTTATCATTATCTGTTTATACATAGTTTAAATTATTAGGGGTATTCAGAAACATTCACAGCATTTCAGCACAGATATCATACTGCAACATAACCTGATGCTGCTTATGTACATAGTATGACTGGCGTTCAGAGAAAATGGCTGCATAGTAAATTATTTCTTTATTTATAGAATATGATACCCATTTTCAGCTGAAGCCCAGGGAGAAAAGTTGCACAAAATTATTACATTAAAGGAAACGTTCAACACATACATGTAGCATTTAGTAGTAATTTTAACACAGAATGAAAACCCAGACATGTATACATGTAGCATTCAGCTGCAGTTTATACATAGAATGAGTAATAATATGTTGAAAAATATGCTTATCAGTGGGAGTGGTAAGCACTAGGTAGTCTATCTACCACAAGATCCAGGTACAGATTGTTAGTTTTAGCACTTGAATTTGCTTATTCATGCTCAGCACTTGTTCAGAACTTGTTGTTAGCACTAAATAAGCTGCAAATTACTACAGCACTCAACCTTCCTCTTTACCTAGAGGAAAACAGTTTTTGTACTTATTTTCCTCACTTGCTTAGAGAAAAACAACTGTTATACTCCCTTTCCTCACTTGTCTAGAGGAAAGTAGTTTTTTATTCAGGCATGTCCAATGGTCAGCTCCCAGTGTTCTCTCCTGTCTATCTGATGAATCTGGGCATCTTGGGTCAATGTAGAAATTGCCTCATGTACACAGACAACCCACTCCTCCTACTACCCAACACCACAACTTGTGAGAGATGAACTTATTTAGCCAAACTGGAGGTAAATCCTGCATTTTTATTAAAGAAAAAGAGGACAGTATTTTTTAGAGCCATTATTTTGTTACCTAGTATTTACTATCGTGGTCTTTAGAGAAAGAGAGAGGACTAAATTGGACATGTTATGGTTTTATTTATTGACATTTGATTACCAGGAAATTCTTACTGGGTAGAAGCCCATTTTCAGCAGAGGCCCAGGCAGAAAAGCTCTGAATATTTGATGTGTGCAAGAAAGTTTCAGTGAAAAAGATAGAAAGAGACTAGAAAGTGGAGGAAAGGAAATAGGTTGCAGAGTAAGAGAAGTCTGTCTGTTAAAGGTATAGATTACCTTGTTGTTGACGAGATTATGATTGTAGAATTTTGGGCAATATTGTAGTTGGGGGCCTCACCAAATGTGCAGTAGCAAGCCTCACCCAAAACCCACCCCCGTGATATGTCATTCATGAATATGCATTCCCTCCGAATGTACAACCGAAGAAAAAAGTGCACTGACATGTAATATGACAGTAAATATAACAGTAAACTGTTACCAACATCTGTAATTGACAAGTTTTATTGCACTATAATATATACTATAATCAGCAAAGAAACGAAACCGTCAAAACGCATGTCATCAGGCTTTTTACTGTGTAGCATTATAGTTCTCTTTGTCGGAGTCGGAATGCGATGGTTCACTGTCCCAGTTAATGTCCAAACGGACTCTTTTTTGGTGCAGGTGTCACAGCCGACTCTTCCTCAGTATCATTGTCAGGACCTTTACTAAGAACAGCTTCCTGGGAGATACTGTATTAACCGTTTGTGTACATTTAATATATTCATATCATGTGTGCACGAGCAAATTAAATATGCAGACTGGGTTGTCACTCAATTTGTGACACGTCCTCTTCTGCGCGAAACAAACTGGTGAGGACCTCAACTACAATATCGCCGAATCTTGTTAAGTATATTAGTGGGTTTGAGGGTAGCAACTAAGTGGTGTGTGTGTGTGTGTGTGTGTGTGTGTGTGTGTGTGTGTGTGTGTGTGTGTGTGTGTGTATATATATGTGTGTATATATATATATATATATATATATATATATATATATATATATATAAAATTAGATATAAATCTCTCTCTCTCTCTCTCTCTATATATATATATATATATATATATATATATATATATATACACAGACACACACACACACACACACACATATGTATATTAAAAAGGATAGAAACAGGAGTGTAGTGAAAAAAAGGAGTATGAGAAGGAGTGGATGTGAAAGTGGTAGCAGTAGGGGGTGAAGGTAGAAAGAGAGTGAATAGGAAGAATGTGTGGAAATAGAGATAGAGAGGTGATACTAATAGAGTTGTGGTGTATAGGGGCAGTGAGTGGAGTTTAGGAAGAGCAGTGCAAGAGTGAATGAAATTGGGAAAGGGTGAGGAGTGGAGATTATCTGATTTTGGACTTAGGTTCAATAAGTTGTAGGCTATGTACACAGAGTTAAACTTTGAAACCAGTCTGTAGTAAAAAAAATAAATGAAATTTACAGGGCTAGCCCACGTTGATGTAGGAGCAAAGTCATTTATCCATCGGATGAGAGTTTAATTGTTCTTTTTGAAAGAGCTTAGCTCTTGGATTGATATTAGTGTTAATAGGATGCATTTACAGGCTTTGACAATATTAATTGAAAATGGAGTCTCCTACACTGTTGTATGCTTTGGTGATAGTGAGAAGCAATATATCTCTAGGACATAAAGTCCTGTTTGAAGACTAAGGTAGAATGATATTGTTTAGGGATGGGCACTTTTCGGGCTTATGGAGAAGTCTATGTATTGTTGTGATTTGGATGTGTGCTAAGTAGTATGGAGTTCTAACCAGTTTAGCTTTTTCAGATCCAGACAGTGTGCCATCTGAAGTGCACGTCGGTGGCAGAAATTGCCTATTTTATTGTAACATTGCTTCAGTTTGTTTAAAAATGTGACTTAAAGGTTGACAAAAATGACTGCGGCATATAGGAGAGAGATGGCAGTAGGAAAGTAGTGGTTACACGTTTTTGACTGTGTCTGTGAGGTGTGCTTTAGATCTGTATAGGTATCCAAGTTTTTTTTTTTTTTTTTACAGCTTGTGATATGTGGAAGTCTAGTAGCTGCTCATCTATAATGATGCCTAGTAGTTTTATCTAGATAACCTTCGGTCTGGGTGTTGTTGTCAGAGGTTAAGAAAATGCTTTTTGCTTTGACAGTTGTTTAGGATTAGAGTATATTTTGGAAGGGGAGTTAGTAGGAGATGTGAATGTATGGTGACATACAGTACATGTAGAGTGGTACAGCATATGGGGACTTGGAGCAAACTTGTCTTCTTAGGTCATTGTTTTCAAACATGGCATCCATTGGTGCATCTGTGAGGAATGTGACATAAGTTCTTTATTGTGCCTATGCTGGCCATGTCAGCCATGGCCATGCAGATGCACACTAGTTGGTCACAGTCCAGACTTAAACAAATGGCATATGCTGTTCTGGAGACTGTATCACTTTTGCTTTCCATACAAGCCATCACATGTGGATGTAACTAATACCATGCTTGTGGCCAATAATTCTTATCTACTCCACAGCTGGAGCATCTCACCTGATTGACCCTACTGGTTCCTGCAGTTCAACACCATTACTGTCCCCCCTCTTGGTCATCAGAGGGTCACGCCTAGTCATGCCTGTCCTTGGAGTCATAGATGCTATCTATCTCTTAACTGTCAACAAGGTCAAAAATAACTTCATGTAATACAGTTCAGAGAAGAATAATCTCCTTTTATTGTAAAGAACACATATGTGAGAGACTAAACAGTCAAGGTCTTGTCTCCTCCAACACAAGAAACTCCATGCTTTTATATCGTAAACATTTTGTATTCATTAAACTATAGCCACTGACCAATTAAAACTAAACAACTTTGTATTATTTTGCTTACTAAGAAAACACCTTATCTGTTCCTTTCCTTAGGCACAAGTTCTGATTTTCCACGTTGGAACTTTCTATGCTGGAAATATTTACTTTGGCAATAAAAGAAGAGTAAAAAGAAAGGCCCAGGCTGTCAAGATCCATCTTGAAACAAGATGGATTCCAAAATGAAAAAAAATATTATAAGTACACTAGACATTCTCCCATCTTACACTTCTCCCTTCATAATCCCCTTTTTGATGCTGTGCAGTATCACTCAAGTCAGATATTTTCTAATGGCTGGACAATAACAGCAGGTTTTCAAATGGGTAGACAATTTTTCACATGCAATCAAATACCCATTACATGCTGTTTCCTTCTGTCCTTGACATGCACAGTGCTTATACAGACGCTTAGCAAAAATGGTCTTGTGAGCAATAAACACATGCCTGTGATTAGTGGAATGAAATGGCAGTTTGAATATTTTGTAGTTTCATCCCCTTGTCCCAAAGACGTTACATAATCTGTCTAAAATGTTTTAATACACTTTCTTCATTAGCCTCCTCTTAATTATAATTTTCTTCGGTTGTGGTCAGTGGCAATGTTTCCACTCTATTTTTAATATGGCCATTTTGTAATGTGATACTTTTTTTAGATTCAAGAAGCTTTATTTTCAACATTTTGCACATATATAAAAGAATACCTGAATGGATAATAATTGCAGTCACCGTGAAAAACTTCAAAATACTTCCTCCCCACCCAGAAAACAAATTAGTCAGCCATGCCTATAGAGAGTTGAGAACCTCTTCTGTATGAGACAGCTCCACAACTGTGTAATTTCTAGGTTCTGCGAATGGCATTTTCATTATCAGAGATGAGTGCATACGTACAACCCTTGGAAGCAAAGTTGAAATTAAGTACCATTCTGTTCTTCAGCACCATACTGCGCATGGCAGTCATTTAAATTATAATCTGATTTACTGATTCAGAAGTGGCAATGCATAATATTTCTAATAGTTTATAGACAGTTTTCTCAGTTCCCAAATTAACTTTACTGTCCCATAGAAAGGTGGGATCCCTGCATGTTAAAAAAGCAATAAGTAGGGCATATAAAATATTGCACATAAACTATAGCAATCAGTCCGAGGAAATTAGAATGGATTGGGAAGAGAATGTGGATAAGCAATTTACAAAGAACAACGGGAGGATATATGTATGGCTCTCAAATATACAACAAAGTTTAGAAGATTTAAGATCAGGGGCGGCTCGTGGCATCGGGCTGCCGGACTGCAGCCCCCTCAAAATAAAAATAGAAAGAAAAATAAAGAAAAATAAAAAAAATGTATTTTTTAAAAATTTGCGGACTTCGCGCATGCGCAGTAGTCCCGACTACTGTCGGTCTATGCGCATGCTCAAGGCAGTCCGGCAGTCCCCATAGGGGGACACAAGGAAACGTCTGTGCACTTTTAAAGTGCACAGACTCGCCAGGATTATGGGTCGCGTCCGGACTGCAAGAGGAGCAGCAGGACTCGGGAAGGAGCATTAGGATCTCGTCGGGCTTTCCTTGGGATCTCACGAGTATTGCGCGGGAAGGATGTACGTTAGCTGTATATATTCAGGTAAGTGTATGGTGCTTTTCACCTTTAATTTACAATGTTTATTTGTGTGTGTATGGTGCTTTTTACCTTTATGAGTATGTGTATGGTGCTTATGCTTTACTGGAGTGAGTTTGTGTATGGTGCTTTTTACCTTTATTTGTGTATGTGGTGCTTATGCTTTACTGGAGTGAGTTTGTGTATGGTGCTTATGCTTTACTGGAGAGTGTGTGTGTATGGTGCTTATGCTTTACTGGAGAGAGAGAGAGAGTGTGTGTGTGTGTGTGTGTGTGTGTGTGTGTGTGTGTGTGTGTGTGTGTGTGTGTGAAAATGCCCCAGGTGCTTATGGTGGTGTGGTAGGGAATACCTCAGGCTTGAACCCTGTACCCTGTATGCAGGTGTTAAAGACTTGAGTTCCCCACCCACCACCATTTGTAAAAAAATTTCAGATTTTTGCCTCATATTCGATCTGATCTGTTCCTCATAATATCTGTGGTTTGTAAATGTTGCAATGCCTGATATTTGATGGTGTAGTAGTAGCATTGTTGCCTCACAGCCGCAGGTTCTTGGGTTTGATTCTTGGCTGGGGTTCCTTCTTTGTGGGGTCTGTATCTTCTCCTGTGTTTGTGTGGGTTTGCTTTTGTGTCCTCCCATGTTACAAAGACATGTCTGCATTATTTCTTCCTGGGCCTCTGCTGAAAATTGTTTATTTGTTCCAAGTCAGACTGTCCTGATTAAAAAATGTTAAATAAAATTGACAGGCATTTGAATTTCAGACTTAAGGGTTTCTGAATGTTTAATTCCTTGCATATTTGATGGTGCAGTGGTAGTATTGTTGCCTCACAGCTATAGGTTTTCTTGTTTGATTCTTGGTTGGGGTGGCTTCTGTGTGGAGTCTGCATCTCCTCCATGTGTTTGTGTGGATTTGCTCTGGAGCCTTGCCATTTTACAAAGATGTGTCTGCAGTTTTAATCCCTGCGTCTCTGCTGAAAATTGTTTTTGTTCTGTCCGTAGTAAAATTGACAGGCATTTGAATTTCAGACTTCAGGTTTCTGAATGTTTAATTCCTTGCATAATTGATGGTGCAGTGATAGTATTGTTGCCTCACAGCTATAGGTTTTCTGGTTTGATTCTTGGTTGGGGTGGCTTCTGTCTGCATCTCCTCCCTGTATTTGTGTGGATTTGCTCTGGTGCCCTGCCATTTTACAAAGACGTGTCTGCAGTTTTAATCCCTGCGTCTCTGCTGAAAATTGTTTTTGTTCTGTCCGCAGTAAAATTGACAGGCATTTGAATTTCAGACTTCAGGTTTCTGAATGTTTAATTCCTTGCATAATTGATGGTGCAGTGATAGTATTGTTGCCTCACAGCTATAGGTTTTCTGGTTTGATTCTTGGTTGGGGTGGTTTCTGTCTGCATCTCCTCCCTGTATTTGTGTGGATTTGCTCTGGTGCCCTGCCATTTTACAAAGACGTGTCTGCAGTATTAATCCTGGCGTCTCTGCTGAAAATTGTTTTTGTTCTGTCCGCAGTAAAATTGACAGGCATTTGAATTTCAGACTTCAGGTTTCTGAATGTTTAATTCCTTGCATAATTGATGGTGCAGTGGTAGTATTGTTGCCTCACAGCTATAGGTTTTCTGGTTTAATTCTTGGTTGGGGTGGCTTCTGTGTGGAGTCTGCATCTCCTCCCTGTGTTTGTGTGGATTTGCTCTGGTGCCCTGCCATTTTACAAAGATGTGTCTGCAGTTTTAATCCCTCGTCTCTGCTGAAAATTGTTTTGTTCTGTCCGCAGTAAAATTGACCGGCATTTGAATTTCCAACTTCATGTTCTTCAGAATACATAGTAGCACAACCTTTTTTTTTTTAGCAATTTCAAGTTTATAAGATGAATATTTTAAATTTGTCCCTATTTTTGGGACTGTATTCCCCCATTATTGGCTTCGTCCAGGTTTTTGTGCTAAGGTTGACAGCTATGGCAAGAACTGAATTCACTGAATGTTTGAGGGCTGTATTCCCTCATTACTGGGTTTGTCCAGGTGTTTTGTACTAAGAGGTTGACCGCTATGGTGAGAACTGAATTCACTAAATGATAGCCATTTAAGTTTCACCCCGGGATTCATGAAGCTCAGCGCAAGGCCGGCGTAAGGGCTGCGCCGGCGGTGCAGTGAATAGCCGGCGTAGTAGCGCCATATGCATATTAATGAGAGTGCACCGCAACCACAGACACGTGTGTAGTGTACGTGAGCGAGCCCAAGTAGGATGCGTCCGGAGGCGTGGCTAAGCCGGCATGCGGTGAGCAACCTAATCTGCTGACTGCCACGGTCGCTTAAAATAGTAATGGCAGCAGCCAGGGCCCGTGCAGAATGAAACGCACGTAGAGTATGCAACATAGTACCCGTCCCAACTAAACAGATAAGCAAATACAACCCACGAAGGCTTAAGTGTACCCGTCCAAGGAGCAAAGGATACGCATGAGACCGCGTTTGTCCCGCAATGCACCGTCACTGGTTATACTCAGAGAAGGTGTACAGCAGCATGTCAGCGCGCCGCACCGACATAGGAGTAGCGACTAAGGTCACCACCTGTCCCACTTTGCGAGGGGCAGTCCCTCTATGGCCAGTTGTGTCCCGAAAAAAAATATTAAAAATGGCAAATGTGCTAAGAGTGTAGGACATAATGATATCCCGTATTTAATGTAATGGTAGCATGAATTGGTTATTTCTGTAACTGAAATACCTAAATGACACAAGAAACAGAATAAGCAACCAAACTGCCACAACAATAAGCTTTTATTTAGGCAAACAAGTGAAGTTCTATGCTATATAGTGACCGTGTGTATGTGTCGGTCTGTAAACTCAGATATGAGTCCCGGAAATATCCCACCTTGGCAACTGGAAAAGGTGGCAACCCCAGTAGCGACATGGGCATGGTCACCAGGGTTACCAGCTGTCCCAATGTGCCGTGGACAGTCCCTCATTGGACAGTTGTGTCCCTGCAAAATCGAAAAATGGACAATGACCTGAGATTCCCTGCCCAAAATATTCTCAATATACATGTAATAGTAGCATAAAACATATAATTTGTATATGAAACACATACATGGCATAAGAAACTGAATAAGGAACCCAAATGCTAACAGAATAAGCGTATATTATGGCAAACAAGTAAAGTCCTGTCAACTCCACTTACTGTGGGTATGTGTTGTCCTGCAAAATCCGATGTTCCCACAAAACATGTCCCACTATGGTCATTGGAAAAGGTGCCAACCATAATGGTCACAAGCAGTAGTGACAGTACATAGCCGGGTAGCTGTGTTGACATAACAACAGGAAGGAACCAAGATACCTTAAACACAGGCAAACATGTGCATAGCAGCATATCCCACACCCAGCAACGTCTCTGTCGCATACACTGGATGGCGTATGTTGAAGTGTAATATCCAGAAGCAGAACCCATGCATTCAGATGTAATACACAATAGCCTCATTGTAGCATGTAAGTCCCACCCATGTACACCTGTGCACCCAAACCTGCTAGCATCCGTGTGCAGCTATACACCTACACACAATGTGCATACCTGAAATGTGGTAAGATGTTTGTGTTAGGCAGTGCCACGCGGGCAAATACGTACCCCACATGTCACCAACCCACCTCAGGTACAGATATGGAAATGGCTGCATGTGAATGTGTCTGCAGAATGTGTACATCCCGCATGTGGTATGTACCCGTCAAAACCATATAGGTTTGCATACGACATGGTGCACATAACTGTACACATGTGGACAAGTCGGGTTGTTGAACCACCGCATCGATGATTAGCTATGCATAGAAGTTGAAGACATATAGCGGAACACGTGCCTACCAAACAGGATGTCCTAACAGGGTGCTACAGGCAAAGAAGGGGAAGGTGGGACATCACATGTGGAGGGTAGCGTTGCCGGACGGCCAAATACACACGGTCAAGGTAAAGGACGGAACAACATGCATATGGCCGGATGGATGTTGTTCGAAAAATATATATAGAAACACATATGAAGTGCCAGTTTAGACTCGAAATACTATATAATGCATTGAATTGTACCGTACAATATGGCAGTAGAACTGATCCTGCATGTAATTGGTGAAGCTAAGCGGTAGTGTGATGGAATTCTGACCCTGGCAGTAACCAGTACAGCAGGCTTATGTCTCTCAGCATTAATTATCTGCTGGGTTACAGAACAATAAATGTATGTACATGCATAACATCACCCCTTCCCCTGAGAAGGATGGCCTTGTGAGCTTTATCGAAGATAAGAGTACAACTCCTTACCAGAGAGACAAAGCAACGTATTAAGAAATTAACTGACTACTGTATCGGAGCAGTCCAGGGTCCCTGAAACAGCTACAATCACAGAAGGACACTGTAATTGACCAGGTGCCTTGCAAGGCTGTGTTATTCTCATGGGAAAACATTTTAAAAACACGACCCCAGCACCCACGTATGTATAGACTATTGCGGACCATAGTGATGGAAATGCCCTGTGACCGTCCACGTCAGTGAGGTGGGCAAAAGCTGATTGTAAACACTATATAAAGAAATTGCTTACTGTATAGAGTCAGACAAAACTCTCATACTTGGACTGTATATTATTTTGCTTGCCTGTGTACACTACTAAAACGTTGTGAACCCGAGCCTCCTGTGTTATTGACTGTCACTTAGAAAAGCCTACTGATAACTACAGTCTGGTTTTAACAACTTATTTGACATTGTGATCCTTGTAATCCGGAATTCCCTTGGTAAGCTACAGGTCAGGGTGCATGGGTGGTTAGACATCTGCGCAGGAGAAATTGCCTAAATGGTTCTTCTTGAATGAAAAGACCTCCGACTGAATTGTTGTGTGTAAAGAGGCAGCCCACTGTCTGATCTGTGGCTGAAAAGCGGAAAACTGGATCCCAAGAAGAAAACGTGCAGCCTTAAACAGGAGGCTCAGGTAAGGAGTGTTTGCCTCTTTGTCTCTATTGTAGATCAGGGACCAGACTACATTGTGTTTCTGTTAACAGTTGTGATAGCGGGTCGAAGACCAATCCAAATACTGTTAAATCTGAACATAGGTCAGGGGAACACAGAGCAGAGTAAATAGTCATTGTAGACACTACAGTGGATACAGGGAAGGAGATACCACGTGGTATGAGAGCAGGGTACATAACAGTCGTGTAGAGGATATGGGAGATTAGTGAACAAACAGATCATGTGATCCGCGTTTGACGGGTGACGTGAAGTATATGCAATCGCAGAGAGCACATAATGTGAGATATTCAGCAAAATGGGGTAATAAATATGACATTGATGGTATATTAGACAAAATATCATTACTGAAACATTGTAATCTCTGAAAATGTGATGCACATGTTCTAGGGTAACCACCTGTCCCACCCTGTGAGGACAGTCCCTCTTGGCCAGTTGTGTCCTGCAAACAAACCGAACAAATGGCAAATGTCTTGATATCTCAGGACAAAGATTTCCCAGATATCTTTTCAAATGGTAGCCTCAAAAAAAAA
>NC_056725.1:1660288408-1660413196 GCF_019279795.1 Protopterus annectens | reverse complement strand
CTCTAAACTAGTATTTTTAAAAGGCTTTTTGGGGACACTTTATTTTTCGATGAAACCATGAAATATAAAGGTGATTGCTAGCAGCAACCGCTTCATTAGTTACAGATTTCTTTAATGTGGAATTATTTAGATGACTGACTTCAGAGATTGTGCATATTTACTGATAATGGACTGTAGAATTGTGCATATCTACTGATAAAGGTGGACTGTAGAATTGTGCATATTTACTGATAATGGTGGACTGTGGAATTGTGAATATTTACTAATAATGGTGGACTGTAGAATTGTGTATATTTACTAATAATGGTGGACTGTGGAAGTCTGAGTAGACTTTTTTATGATAAATGTTCTCAACTGGGCAGTTTTGCCATTATGGGTGCATATGGTTTGTTTCATTGCTTACTGGAAAAAATGTTCAAAACAAATTTAAAACACCCTGTAACAACTGTACTGTATTGTACAAGGAATATAATTTTAGTACAATGAGGAAGGTGTATCAAAGAGCACATGTATGTTTCATATGCAAGGAGCCTATGATTCGAAAACAGCCCAAAATTAATCTTTATCTGCCACTGGCAAAATGTATTTTCTTTGAATGTGGGTTTCAATGCTGTTTCAATGCTGTTTCAATGAATGTGAGTTTCAAGGGCAGAGAAGTTTTAATGCTAAGTTTTCATTGTGAGACTGCATTGCTTTGTTTAACAGATGACTTAGTGTTTGTGCTGTAAAATACAAAATAAAACTTTCAAATGAAGTCCAACTCATCATAGAAGTAAAGCAGTATGCACATTAGTGTTTATGGTAAATGGAGTGAAATAGCCAAGTATAATGGTTCATTGGAATGGCTGCAGAGGCTCCATTCAACCATTATTTTGTCAGGGGGGGAAGGGCAGCAAACTCAGACAGGCCCAGCTGAACTATACCTCCCAACTGTCCAGATTTTCAAAGAATGAATAGATTTTTGCTTCTTATTTTGGTTTGTTGTTCATAAAATTTGTAGTTTTAATTCCTAAATGATTTGCCAGAAGTCACTCTAAGTTTCAGACTTCATAACCTTCAGAAAAATGCATGTTAAAGTAAGAGCTGTTTTATCAACTGTCTCAATTTATACAAGAGCAATTTTTAGTACTATTTATATGTGCCCCCAATATATTTGGCCTTGTTCAGATTTACTGCATTAACAGGTTGAGAGGTACATGCAAATAAATTGCTTTATAGAATTAGGCATAGCCAACCTCTCAACTGTCCCCAATTTTCGGCTCAAAATGTTGCTCTTCCCCCTTATAATCCCTCCGCAAAATAGCAATTTTGGAAGAAAACATGGAGGGTTTACAATTAAGAAATAACTGTAATAATCAAAGTTATAGATTACTTGAAATGCATGTAGATTCTTTTATATTTTGTCAGCTGCTCAAGGTAGCAGTACTAATATTAAAGTGTCCCTTCTTTGACAGGTAGCAGCTGTATTGTGTGTCTATTTTATATTTTTGCATCACGTTTTTGTCCATTTTTCATAAAATTGTGTTTTTTGGCAAATTAGTGACACCACTAAAGACTGAAGTTAGAAAATGACAGACATTTGAGTTTCAGATTTTATACCCTTCAGAAAATTCATACTAATGCAAGACCTGTTCTGTTATCTTTCTAAGTTTATTAGAGCAATATTTAAAAATTGTCCTTATTGTTGGGCCTTTGTCCCACTTCTGTGTATGGCTTTGTCCAGATTTCTTGCTCTTGAGGTTGAGAGGTATGACAAATGTGTCAGGGCCATCACAGTCAGCCAGAGAGATTTCAAATTGTGACATGCTTGTTGCACCCCACTCCCCCATGTAGTGACTCTGGATGTGTCCAAGCAAGGCAAGGAGTAGTTGTATCTACCTTGGATGGGAGGACACACTGCATAAGTACTACAGTGGCTTTTCATCTGTCCTTGATTTTGCAGAATGGTCTGGTTTCTGTCATATTTTTGTACTGTTGATTTATGCTTATTACTCAAAGTGCCTGTTGCTCTGTGTTTTTAAGTAGCAATGCTTTAATGACCATAAGGTAAGCTTGTCTGAGATCGTAAGATGCAAGTAAGCTTTAATAAGCATACTGTTAAATAACTGCCAACATTGAAAGCCTTTCTGTTGTTGCCATGCAGAGAATACTTGACTAGATAATGTATAAGCCTTGGATATTAAAGGACAGGATTCCATTATTTTAAAAAGCTCATTACACTTGTTGGAGACTTCCAGTCATCTCTACAGACTTTACCCGTAAACTAAACAGAATGCCAATCATGTGTGGTCCATAACCTGTACAGTAATCCTTTAAGCAATGTATCTTGAGCTTGTTTCTTGTTTGCTTTTCATTTTTTACTTTTATCATGTTTTCCCCATGAAACAAGTTGTCAGGCAGCAGGTCTTTTTTGGATAAGAAACATTTTTACAAGTGGGGGCATCACATAGATTTCTACTTTCAGCATGTTACTTGGTACTTTAATAAAGCTGAATATATTATAATTAGAACTGCAGTGCAAGGAGAAGTGGTTTGAGTTGAGTGCTTCTGGTTTTTCTTATACTTGATTTTGACTGGCATTCCAGTAATGTATTTAAAAGTAATTTATTTTTCATGCCTCACAACCTTTTGTTTCCATCTAGATATTAAGTAAGCTGTCATGCAGCCAATGCATTGAAATATTTTTATTCTTCTACACTTATTTTTGTCTTGATTGGACTTTCATAATGATGGTTTGCCACCCAGGGCAGCGTATTTAATTAAAGTTATTTTTTTGTGGTTTTGTGCATAGCTCCTCCCCTTTCTGGTTGACCACACCCCCTCCCCTTGACCCCACCCATTCAGCTGTCTCCTGCAGCCCCCCTGTGATTTGAGGTCACCAGCCACCACTGTTTAAGATTTTTGCTTGGTAGTGTTTTCATAGGTATTTTTGTACGCCAAAGCAGACTCCAACAAATTTTTTCTTGGGTAGTTTGCAAATGTTGGAGGTATGATGGGGAAGAAAGAGTTAATTGGGAGCATAATGAATTGGCAGACTTTAAAAAATTCCTGCAGACTATTTTCTGTCACACGTACTCGGTCAGAAAACTGGTGTAACTATGGAAATTAATTTTTGAGCTGTGATACAGAATCAGAATTGCCCAGACGTAGTAAGGCCTTGCTGAGTTTAAATGTTCTTCGTGTTTCACTGTTGCAGTTATTACATTTGGGTTATCTGCTTGCAGGTAGCCCTCGGTCGGCCTGATTATCAAAGTCTTGGGTCCTGCGTCGGTTGCTGTCTCATCTTCCATGATGTCAGGTAGTCAGGGGTATAAAGCATGCAGCCGACGCCATTGCATCAGTCTTTCTTGCCGTGCGGTGCCTGAAGCAAAAGCAGTTCGCAAGTGACTGTCGGCCGACTCCTGAAATTTTCGTTTTCAAGTTTCAGATCCAAAGTCTTCAACTAAACTAAGTACCCTGTTGGGGATCCTTTTTCTTGCTCTAAACCAATGTCAGTAAAAGTTAACAGTTTTATTTCTTGTGAAAAGGAAATACTTCATAAAGATTTTCATTCGTACTGCATTCCAGGCCACTATGTACCTCGCTGTCAGTTTTGTGCCTTATTCAAACCTCGAACTATTCGTCATCGGTTCATTTTCACATCTAAATATTTTGGTACTCTGTTCAGTTATGCAGAAATGGCTTCAGTAAGCCTCCCAACTGCCAACATTCTGAAAAAACGCAAAGATAAGGCAGAGACAGGTCCAAAGCTGCCGGCGACGCTTCTCCTAAGCTAGTCGCCAGTTCGCCAGTACTCAGTGAGGTGCTTTTGCAGCCCCTGATACCCGCTACTTCAGATTTGCAGGCCTCTACTGAGACCCATTCGGAGTCTGGTATGCCACAAGATGCTTCTTCAACTGTGGAACCTGCGGAAGTCTCTACCTTGGATGGGTCCGGAGCCGCTGTGTAGGCACCGGCTTCTGAGGGTGTTTTCAGGCTTACTGACTTGCATATTAAACCAATGCCATCTTCTTTTTCAGGGCCTAAAATTCGATCCATGCCTGGAAAACCGACGCCCAGCATGGTCAGGCCCCTATGCCTAAAAAACAAATGATAAGAATGGCTGAAAACCTTATTACTCTAATTAGGGGAAGCCACTCTTCTCCCTCTAAGAGACCTAGAACTGATTTTCCTTCTGATTCTTCTGATCAGGATTCTGACATTTCTGTTTTCTCTGATGACCAGGAGTTGCCCATATCTACCTATGAGGATTCTGATGCAGAGGACTCCATTCCCTCTGCTTCCCCTCCAGAGGATTTCTCTTTTGGTGAAACTTTGCATGCTCTTAGGGAGCATTTCCGTTGGGAATGCCAGGATTACTCTGACTCCAAAAAGAGGCTTAGGGAATTCTTACTCCTACCTTAACACAGGCCTTTAGCTATCCCTCCTGTACTGGACATTGTAGATGATGCCTTCTTGGAATCTAGCCTGGCCCCTCACACTTTACCTGTGGCTCCCAGAAAACCTGACAGGTATTTCAGAGTACCTGACTCTCACAAGTTCCTCTTTAAGAATCCTACTGCGGATCCTGAGACCATTTCACAGGGACCCAAAGGCATTAAAGCTACTACTGCCAAAAACCCTACGCCCTGTGATAGAGATTCCAGGGCACTGGACAGATGGGGTAAGAAGGTATACACCTCTACAACTTTGGCCATTAGGGCCTTAAACTGCCAGTTTCATATGTTAAAGTATCAGCAGCATATTATTGGATTGCTTAAACAGGAAATTATGTTGATTCCTGACTGTGCTGAAAATAAAGAATTACAGGATTTAATGCATTCTGCTGAACAGGTTGGAAAACGTACTTTGCAATGTGGTTGTGGTTTTGATTCATTAGAGGCATCTTACAGGGCTGCTGTCACTGGGTCTGTACTTAGAAGGCATGATTGGCTTAAGGAGCAATCTTTGCCAGATCATGTTATAGCTAAATTACTAGATGCTCCCTTAAACCAAGACTGCCTGTTTGGCAACAAAGCAGAAGAAGTACTTAAAAAGATGGAGGAAAAAGCTAAATCTATGTAAACTGTTAAAGATTTCCTGCAAGTACAGCCTCCCAGATTTAGTAGGCACTGGCCTTCTAAGAACTGGCCCTTTTCTGGCTCTTCCAGGCCTTCTCAGTCCAAACCCAGAACCAGCAGACCACCCAGGCTTCAGTCTCAAGGTACTCACAGGCCTAAGCAATGGGGAGGCTCCCACTTCCAAAGCTGGGAATAGTAAGACACCCCCCTATGGTAAACTGTCACAATGACTTAACTTTAAACTTTCCAAGCCCTGCTCAACTGACTGTTCCTTTAGGGGGAAAGATCGCCCTGCATGCAAAAAACTGGGAATTCATTACCCAAGACAAATGGGTTTTAAATATAGTTTCCCAAGGATACAGATTCCACTTCCACTCACCAACCCCAAATGGTTGGCCAGACCTACCCCGAAATCAGTGGGCAGAGGCTCAAAAGCAGGTTCTCTCTCTTCTAAGCATCAGGGCTATTCAACCTGTCCCAGAAGAGGAATGGGGGCAATGTTTTTACTCAAGACTTTTCCTGGTACCCAGAAAAGACAATTCATGGTGTCCTATCCTGGACCTGTCTATCCTAAATACTTTTTTGGTAATCCCAAAATTCAAAATGCTAACTCTTCATCAGATGCTTCCCATGCTAGGCAAACATGCCTGGTTGGCAACACTGGATTTAAAAGAAGCCAACCTGCACATCCCAATAAGGGAATCTTGCAGAAGATACCTACGCTTCAGAGCAGGCTACATGCACCATCAGATGTTCTTCGTGTTTCACTGTTGCAGTCATAACTGTAGGGTGCTCCTGCCGGCAGGCAGCCCGAGGTCGGCCAGAATCCCAAAGTCTGGGTCCGGCGTCGGCTGTATAAGCTAGTATCCTGACGTCAGTACGCCTTGGTACATAGCCCTCAGCCGACGCCATCTTCTCCAGTCTTTCTTGCCGTGCAGTGGAAAGCAGCTCGCAAAACGTTGGTTGGCGATTTTTGAACAGCGTATTTGGTTGTTGTCGGTCCGAAGTTCTTACTTCTCTTCTCAAAGCTAAGTACCCGTAGAATCTTTTCTTGTTCCTCGATGTCAGAAAAAGTTAATAATTGTATAGCGTGTGAAACAAATACCTCATAAAGATTTCCACTCTTACTGTCTACCTTGCTTAGGCCCTGACCACGGCGTTTCTTGTTGTCGGTTCTGTGCCAGGTTCAACTCGTACTATCAGCGCAATGCGATTGGGCTTTAAATTATTTTGGCAGACGCTTCAATTACAGAATGTCGGACACTACGGAGTTCAAAAGAAGCGCAAAGACAAAGACAGGCCTCGAGGTCCAAACAGGACTCGTTGCAGCTGGAGCCAGCGTCCGGTTCGGCTGTCGTCAGTGAGGCGCTTTTGCAGCCCCTGTCGCCACTTCTGAACCGATGGCGATAGGACTCCCATGGGGAGCCATTAAGGCCCACTATTTTAACTGCTGCAGGACCTTGGACGTCGCTCCTTCAGATGGGTCCGGAACCGCTGTGCAGGTACCGGCTTCTGAGGGGGTTTTCAGGCCTACTCATATCACTATTTCAAAGGCAAAGGCAAAGACAAAGACTCCTACTAAGTCTAAGGTTTCAGCTCAAGCTGCTTCTGAATCCACTCCCAAGACACAAAAACAATTATTGAGGATGGCTGAAGATTTGCTTACAATGATTAGGGGTTCTCACCCCCCTCCTGAGAAAAGGCCTCGACAGGATGTTACTCTGGATTCCTCTGACCAGGCTTCTGTATCTTCTGTTTCTTCCTCTGATCAGGACTATTCCTTTCCCCTTATGAGGATTAGGATGCTGAGGATTCTTTGCCCTCGGCCTCTCCGCCTGAGGATTTTTCTTTTGGGGAAACCTTGCATGAGATGAGGGAACATTTTCATTGGGAAGGACAGGAATATTCTGCTTCCAAAAAGAGGCTTAGAGAATTTCTTCTTCTTCCTCAGCATAGGCCTTTGGCTATCCCTCCTGTCTTGGACATTGTAGATGATGCTTTTTCTGAGGCTAATTTGAATCCTGATTCCATGCCTCTTGCTCCTTCTAAGCCTGATAGATTTTATAGGGTTCCTGACTCTCATTTATTTTTATTTAAAAACCCTTCTGCAGATCCTGAAACTATTTCTCAGGGCTCTAAGGCTGCTAAGGTTGCTATTCCCTCTGAGAAGGATTCTCGTGCTTTAGACAGGTGGGGTAAAAAGGTATATACTTCTGCTACCCTGTCTGTAAGGGCTTTAAATTGCCAGTTTCATATGTTTAAATATCAGCAATTTCTTTTGTCTGTTTTAAAGCAAAAGCTTGCTTCCCATCCTGCTTGTGCAGAGGATAAGGAACTTCAGGATGTTTTGCATGCTACTGAACAGGTTAACAAGCATAGCTTACATTGTGGTTTTGATGCTTTGGATGCTTCTTGCAGGGCTGCTGCCTCTGGTACTGTGATTAGGAGACATGCCTGGCTTCGTGAACAGAGTTTACCTGAACAGGTTAAGGCTAAGTTATTAGATGCCCCTGTTCAACAAGATGTTCTTTTTAGTTCTAAGGCTGAGGAAGTTATTAAAAAGATGGAAGAAAAGGCAAAATCCACGCAGACTGTAAAAGATTTCTTGCAAGTTCAGCCTCCTAGATTTTCCAGGAATTGGCCCTCTAAAAATTGGTCCTTTCCCACGTCTGATAGGCCTCAAAGGGGAAGATATAGACGCTCCAGAGGTCGTGGTCAAGACCAGACCTCTTACAGATCTAGACAATGGACTGCTTCTTCACCTAGAAGGGGAGAAGACAGATCCCAATCTCAAAGAAAGCAGACTCAATGACTCTCTCGGTTGGGCTTCAGGACCCCTTCACCTGGACGCCCCTCTCGGAGGAAAACTGTCTCTTTTTTACAGAAATTGGACTCATATTACCCAGGACAGATGGGTATTGGACATGATTTTAAAAGGTTACAAGTTCCACTTTCACACTTTGCCAAGGGCTCACGGTTGGCCAGATCTGCCAAAACTTCAATGGTCAGAGGCCTTAACTCAAGTGGATGCTCTTCTGGCCATGAGAGCCATAGAGCCTGTTCCACTCTCGGAAATGGGAAAAGGGTTTTATTCAAGGCTGTTTCTGGTTCCCAGAAAACAAAACTCTTGGAGACCTATTCTGGACCTTTCTGTGTTAAACACCTTTTGGAAATTCCAAAGTTCAAGATGCTTACTCTGCAACAGCTAATTCCAATGCTCTCTCAGGATGCCTGGATGGTGACATTGGACTTAAAGGAAGCCTATTTGCATATCCCTATCAGACAAGCAGGAAATTCCTCAGGTTCAAGGCAGGTTCGAGGCACTTTCAATTCTCTGTTCTGCCCTTTGGTTTATCTACTGCCCAGAGTCTTCACCAAGTGCCTGGCACCAGTAGTGGCTTACTGCAGACTTCAGGGATCCAGATTTACCCCTATTTGGACGACTGCCTTATTCAGGCAGACAGCAAAGATCTTCTGCTTCAACATCTGGACTTTGTTCAATGTCTTCTCCTACTACTGGGATTCTCAGTGAACATAAAAAAGTCACATTTGATCCCTTCTCAACAAATGGTATTCTTGGGAGCCCTCTTAAATACAACCTTACAAAGGGCCTACCTCACTCCAGAAAAACAAACTCAGCTGGCTTCTACTTTCAACACCTTGGCAGCTCTATCTCAGCTCACTGCAAGGAAATTCCTGCAGGCTCTGGGCTACATGGCTTCCTGCATTCTGTTGATTCCAAGCAAGGCTTCACATGAGAAAGCTTCAATGGTATCTGAAAAGTGTATGGTCACAGCATTACCACGATCTGGATATTCTGATTCCTCTGATCCCCTGCCTCCAGAAGGAATTCCTCTGGTGGTCCAGGGCTTGCACTTTAAACGAAGGAAAACCTTTCGTCTCCCTCAACCTACTCAAATCCTAACCACGGGCCTCGGATTATGCTTGGGGAGCACACTTTCTAGACAATTGCCAGCAGGGAACCTGGACAAAGGACCATCTTCACTGGCACATCAATCTGAAGGAAATGTTGGCAGTTCAAAATGCCCTTTAGCCTTCAAAACCTTTTACAACCAGGGCCTCTGCTAATTTGCACAGACAACACCACGGTCATGTGGTACATCAACAAGCAGGGGGGTTCTCATTCATACCCCCTTTGCAGACTAGCTATGGGTTTATGGGACACAGCTCTAAATTTCAATCTGCTTCTCCAGGCTCAATTCATTCCAGGGAAACAGAATCTCTTAGCAGACAGCCTGAGCAGAAACATTTCAGATCCTCACGAATGGATGCTAGACACCAACTTGTTCAACAGGATTACTGCAGTTTGGGGATGTCCCCAGATAGATCTGTTTGCATCCCATCTCAATCATCAGCTGCCTCGCTTTTGCACCAGGTCCTTCCACAAAACAGCATGGAGAGTGGATGCCCTGTCCTTCAGCTGGAGAAGCCTTTCAGCATATGCCTTCCTCCTCTTCCTCTACTGCCTCGGTACTACTGAAGATAAAACAGGACAAGCCCAAGTTCCTCATCTTGATTGCTCCAAATTGGCCTCGACAGTTTTGGTATCCAACCTTAAAGCTCCTGTTCTCGGGCCTCCTTGATTCTCCCACTGAACCCTTCGCTTCTGTCCCAGCATCAGGGTCAGTTACTACATTCAATCTCAAGACCCTTTGCCTGGCAGCTTGGCTCTTCAAAGGAATTTGATTTCCTCTAGTCTTCCCAAACAAGTTTTGGATGTTCTTTTGGAAGCTAGACGGCCTAGCACTAGGAATTCCTATGCCTCTAAATGGAAGAGGTTTTCTATTTGGATGCAGGACCGAGGCTCTGTTCCTCAGGTTCCTGATCTCTCCTCTATTTTGCTTTACCTTTGAACTTTTATCTAAAGGACTTTCCTTTTCTTCCATTAAGATACATGCTTCTGCTATCTCTGCACATTACAGTTCTGATCCTCCTGTTTTTTCACATCCTTTGGTGAAGCGGTTCTTGAGAGGGCTAAAAATTTGGCCTCCAAGGACCCCTCCTGTCCCTGCCTGGGATCTTAATTATGTTTTAGAAAAACTTACTTTGCCTCCTTTTGAGCCTGCTGCATCTTCAGATATTAAGTTTCTGTCCTGGAAGACTGTTCTTTTGCTAGCATTGACCTCTGCCAGAAGGGTCTCAGAGTTGCAAGCTCTCATGGCTGTGGAACCATACCTTATTTTCCATCAGGACAGAGTATCCTTGAGGACCAATCCTACTTTCATGCCTAAGGTGATTTCGAAAGTGGCTTTAAATCAGACAATTCACCTTCCTACTTTCTTTCCAAATCCTCAAAATAAAGGGGAAAGGATTTTGCATTCATTGGATGTGCACAGACAGTTACGATTTTACTTGGACAAGACTAAAGATTTCAGAAAGTCTAACCAATTGTTTGTTTCCTTTGCCTCCAGTTCTCTTGGAAAACCTATTTCTAAACAAACTATTTCCAAATGGATTGCTTATGGAATCAGATTTTGTTACACTCATCATGGGAAACAGTTTCCAGGGACCATCAGAAGTCATTCTACTAGAGCAGCTGCTACTTCTACAGCTTTCCTCAGAGGAGTCCCTACCAAGGATATCTTGGAAGCTGCCACTTGGAGTTCTGTGCATACTTTTCCAAGCACTACAATCTCCCTTGTTTTCTAAGTCTAGGGCAGGCTTTGCCTCTGCTGTCTTGCAGGGCATTCTTGCCTCCTTCTTCTATCTAAAGCCTCCTCCCCTCTACACTGCTTTGGGATTCCACCCTACAGTTATGACTGCAACAGTGAAACACGAAGAACATAGTACAGTTGTGTACACCTACCATAAATGTAGATGTTCGAGTGTCTTCACTGTTGCAGTCGGCTCCTCCCTCTTATCCCCTCTTTTTCTCTTATTTGTGGTGTATTTGTGTTTCCTGTTGGATTCATTTTTGATTTGTTGGGGACTTCTGACATCTAGGGCAAGAAAGGCTAGAGAAGATGGCGTCGGCTGAGGGCTATGTACCAAGGCGTACTGACGTCAGGATACTAGCTTATACAGCCGACGCCGGACCCAGACTTTGGGATTCTGGCCAACCTCGGGCTGCCTGCCGGCAGGAGCACCCTACAGTTATGACTGCAACAGTGAAGACACTCGAACATCTACATTTATGGTAGGTGTACACAACTGTACTTTCTCTGCACTGCCCTTTGGCTTATATACTGCACCCAGGGTATTCACAAAGTGCCTAGCTCCAGTCATTGCATTTTTCAGGCAAAGAAATATTGAAATATACCCATACCTGGACGATTGTCTAACTCAGGCAGAAAGACAGAATATACTATTAAATCATCTGGCATTTGTAAAGAAATTACTAACTTCTCTGGGATACAGCATAAACGAAAAATAAAATCACATCTAGTACCCTGCCAACAAATTGTATTCCTGGGAGCAAGCTTGAATACAACTTCCCAGATGGCCTACTTCATGCTAGAGAAACAAGTTCATTTGACAGCCTACTTCGAACTACTGGACACAAAGACCCCAGCTATCTGCAAGGAAAATACTGCAAGCCCTGGGGTTCATGGCCTCTTGCATTCTACTAATTCCATATGCAAGATTGCATATGAGGAAACTACAATTGTATCTAAAAAGCCTATAGTGTCAACATTCTCAGGACCTAGAATCAATGATTCCTATCATCCCTTGCTTAAAGACAGAGTTCCTTTGGTGGGCAGAGGCATGCCACCACAACAAGGGACTGCCATTCACTCTACCCCCTGCCGCCCAAACCCTAACAATAGACGCATCAGACTATGCATGGGGGGCTCACTTGGCAATGCAGTGCATTCAGGGCAAATGGAACCTGAGTCAAATGCACCTGCATATCAATCAAAAAGAAATGTTAGCTGTACGGAATGCTCTGACAGCCTTCAAGGACACTTTCTTCCAGGACAATTATTGGTAAAGACGGACAACACCACAGTTATATGGTACATAAACAAGTGGGGGGGAACCCACTCATACCCTCTCTACACGCTAGCCATGGCTCTGTGGAACATAGCCTTGAGCTACCAAGTGCACCTACAAGCTCATTTCTTGCCAGGCAAGCTAAATACACTGGCAGATGACCTAAGCAGAAATCTCATGGACCCACACGAGTGGAAACTGGAACCAAAGATATTCAACATTTTAAGAAACAATGGGGGAGCCCAGAGATAGACCTGTTTGCCTCCCCTCAGAACTACCAATTGGGCAAATTCTGCACAAGGACTCCCCACAAACAAGCTTGGAAAGTGGATGCCCTGTCCTTCACCTGGAAAAACCTATCAGTTTATGCCTTTCCCCCTCTGCCTCTCCTCTCCAAAGTGCTACTAAAGATCAAACAGGACAAACTAAGGGCAATACTTATTGCACCAGACTGGCCACGACAACACTGGTACCCCCTCCTGCACAGTGTGTCACTTCTGGAACCATGGCACCTGCCTCAGACCCCTGCCCTGCTGTCCCAGCAGGAGGGACAGATTCTGCACCCACAGCTTCAAACCCTGAACCTTGCAGCTTGGCTATTTACATGATCTCAGTTACCATCCCTCAGTAAGCAAGTGATGGATGTTATTCTGGAGGCAAGGAGGCCTAGTACTAGAAAATTATATGCTGAAAAATGGAAGAGATTCTGTTCCTTGAGCCAAACTCAGGGGATGGACACAACTGTGCCCAATTTACCGCACATTCTTCAATACTTAACTGAGATGCTTCACAAGAGCCTTTCCTTTTCTTCCATCAGAATTCATGCCTCGGCCATTTCAGCACATTATAATACAGAGCCTCCCCTCTTCCCTCATCCACTGCTGAAGCAATTCCTCAGAGGGGCCAAAAACGTAAGACCACCCAGGAGACCCCCTACTCCAACCTGGGACCTTAACTTTGTATTGGAAAAGCTCACTCTACCTCCCTTTAAGCCAGCTGAAAATGCGGAGTTGAAATTCCTTTCTTGGAAAACAGCCTTCCTTCTAGCCATCACTTCAGCAAGAAGGGTGTCTGAATTACAGGCCCTCATGGCAGTGGAGCCTTTCATCATCTTTCATGCTGACAGTGTGTCCCTTAGGACCAATCCCTCCTTCATGCCCAAGGTGGTATCCAGTGTGGCCCTTAATCAGTCCATTCATTTGCCAACCTTCTTTTCTAATCCACAGAACAAAGGTGAATGAATACTGCACTCCTTGGATGTGCACAGACAACTTAGATTTTACTTGGACAGGACTAAGCCTCTCAGGAAATCTGAACAGCTGCTGGTTGCATTTGCTGCAGGGGCAGAGGGGAAGTCCATTTCATAGCAAACCATTTCTAAGTGGATAGACCACTGCATTCATTTCTGCTCTAAGCACCATGGAAAACCTAACCCACAGGGGATAAGACCACATTCCACCAGGGCTGCATCTACCTCTACAGCCTTTCTCAGAGGTGTCCCTACCAGGGACATTCTAGAAGCTGCTACCTGGAGTTTTGTACATACCTTCACCAAGCATTACCACTTGCCAATTGTTTTCAAAATCCAGAGCTGGTTTTGACACTGCAGTCTTGCAGGGCCTTATAGCTGGTCCTAATGCTATCTAATTGTCTCCTCCCTTCCTTAGCTTTGGGAATCTACCCAAATGTAATGACTGCAACAGTGAAACACGAAGACCATAGTACAGTTATGTACACTTACCATAAATGTAGATGTTTGAGAGTATTCACTGTTGCTGTCCTGGCTATCCTCCCTCCAGCCCCCTGACTTCTATTGACTATACCTCTACTCTTGTTTACTATGCTTAAAGCTTTCTGGTGTATTTGCTTTTTGTTGGAGGTGTATCCTTGTATGTAATTGCTTCCCATTATGGGGGCACCTGACATCTGGGACAAGAAAAACTGATGTAATGGCATCGGCTGCATGCTTTATACCCCTGACTACCTGACGTCATGGAAGATGAGACAGCAACCGATGCAGGACCTAAGACTTTGATAATCACACCGAATGAGGACTACCTGCAAGCAGATAACCCAAATGTAATGACTGCAACAGTGAATACACTCGAACATCTACATTTATGGTAAGTGTACACAACAGTACTTTCTGCTGACTGCCATGACACCATAACCCAGATCCATGTGTGATATTCCTTTTAAATGCAGTCTTTTCTATGTTATAATGGTAAACTCAAGAAGTGCCTACTTTTCCAAATGAATTTTTAATGTACTTTGCCTCCTCCTTTTGGTGAACATTGTGAATTTCCCACTATGTAAAGTCTTTATATGTCAAACAGCTGGACTAACACAAGCTATGTAACACTATCCCAACTAGTCTGTTGTAACCGGGGGTAGGCTTGATTCCCACATATACAATAAAACTCATGTAATACTGCCATACCCAACCCTCCAGCCTCATCATATGTTTTTCAAGTAAAATTGCAGTTGGTCCATCCGGCATAGTGTCCCTTTTTTAATGTAACAGGTATGTCTTTTCACAGTCATTGATAATTGGAGTGGAGCCAGTTTAATGAGGGTAGTGTTGTGCCAGGAATTGTGTTAACTTTTTCGATTTTTATTTAAAAAGATTGAATAAAATATTCTAAATACAAAATACAACTCTTTACAAAATGATGAATGACTTTGGAAATGTAAGGGGCATACCAATCAATTAAAATGTGTCTTATTAATGCATTTTTCCCTAAATGAGCGGGCAAATGATAAGCCTGAACTAGTTGAGTTAGAAAAGGGCATGGGGCTACTAACCTCTCTGTCAAATGGTGCCACAGTAAGTCCAGAGTGCGTTTACAGCCATCACGGATCTACATTACCATTTCAGTGTCAGCCGCTTGATTTTGAAATGGCAACCTGCAGGTGCATCAGTTTCTTGCAATTGCTGCAAAAAATGAAGCTTGAACAGGATAAGACAATGCAGCTTGTTTAGCCACCATATCTGCAAAACTATTGCCTTTTGAAATGTAGGAATCATCAGCCATACATGTGGCACACTAGACCACAGTTATTTCTTTGCATAACAAAAGTTCATTCAATAGTTCATGAACAAAAACAGAGTTTTTAATGATAATTCCTGCTAATGTCAGGTACCCTGTTTCTCTCCCTAATGTCCCAAAATCATGAATTACCACATAAGCATAACATGAGTCTGAGAAAATTGTTACTGTTTTGTCCTTTGTTAATTTGCATGCATCAGTAATGGCTACAAGTTTGGCTACTTGAGCAGATATTTTAATATAACTGTCATGTTAACAGTATTTTATTCTCTGCACACATGGAAGATGCTACTACTAACGTGCCATCTTCCCATTGAACACAGGTCCATCGACAAGTACAAGTTACTAGAAATTTGGTAAGCAGGCATTGTTTAAATCTGATGTAGGAGGAAACCCATGGTTAACTGCAAAAACACACTCATGAGGTTCTCTTTCTTCTGCTGTAGGAATTGAAGAAACAGAGTTAAGAGGTGGACATCTGATGACCTGCAAAGAAGACATATTAAGCAAGGATAATTCATAATGTTAAGATGTCCTTCAAGGATGCATCTGCAGTCATAACATATGGGTTGTCCTGCCTCAGGCAGCCCTTCGGTCGGCCGGATTCCAAAGTCTGGGTCTGGCCTCGGCTGATATTGCACTTTCCCCGACGTCAGAGCTTCTGGGGTATAAAGGCATCAGCCGACGCCATTTTCCTCAGTCTTTCTTGCCGCGCGGTGCCCGAAGCAGAAGCTGTTCGCAAGTGCCGGTCGGTCAGATCCAGAGATTTCAGCTACCGAAAACTTCGAAAAAAGCTAAGTACCCCGTTGGGGACTCTTTCTTGCCTCAGCCGATGTCAGATAAAGTAAATAATTGTTTAACTTGTGGGAAACAAATACCTCATAAGGATTTCCATTCTTACTGCCTTCCTTGCTTAGGCCCAGACCACGACGTATCAGCTTGTTTAGCCTGTGCCTCCTTCAACCGACGGACTCTTAGACATCGGTCGGAGTTTGCAGAGGAATTTTTTGGTAACGCTTTTGCTTATAAAATGCCGTCGGAGACTCCAACTTCGCATATGGTCAAAAAACGCAAGGAAAAGGACCGACACTCGCGGCCCGTGGTTTCGGCTGAAACCTCGGCTAGGCCTACCGCGAGTGTCTTGGTTTCGGCTGAAACCGAATCCACGGTTGTTGCTTCTACCGAAACCACACGTCCGACCACCGAGGCCAGAGAGGCCCCGGCTGAGTCGGCTTCAGAACTTCCTACCGAAGCTAGTGCTCAAGACTTGTCCGACACCATACCTTTGGACATTTCTACCCCTGCACGTGGGGCAGCTAGGCCCCCAGCTTCTATGTCTATTAAGGCCTTCTCCAGGGCTAAAGCTGCCAAGCTTTCAAAACCTTTGCCTGCCAAATCTACTTCCCAGAGGCCTTCCTCTAGTTATCAGATTCTCAGTCTTGCTGAGGACCTTATATCTTTAATTAGGGGTTCCCAACCTCACCCAGATAGGGCCTCCCAACCTCCTCCAGACAAAAGGCCCAGGACTGATCCCTCTGAACCTCTCTCTTCTGATTACTCCATGGATGGATCTGATTTGTCAGACCATCGGGAAGGGGCCTACTCGCCTTATGAGGATTCAGATGCAGAAGATTCTATTCCTTCGGCCTCCCCACCTGAAGAATTTTCCTTTGGGGAGACTTTACACTGCATGAGGGAGCACTTTCAATGGCAGGGTCAGGATTTCTCTGATTCTAGAAAAAGATTAAGGACTTTTTTGCATTTGCCCCAACATAGGCCCTTAGCCATACCACCTGTACTAACTGTAATTGATGATGTGTACAATGATGTCAGTAACTGCTCCTGATTCTCTTCCCCCGCCCCCTGCCAAACCTGACAGATATTACAGGGTCCCGGATTCTCACTTCCACCTGTATAAAGCCCATGCTGCAGACCCAGAAACTATTTCCCAGGGCCCTAAAGGGGTTGCAGTTACTACGGCCAAAAATCCCCTACCCTCTGAAAGAGAGTCTAGAGCATTAGAGAGATGGGGAAAAAAGGTTTATACATCTGCTACTCTTTCTGCCAGGGCATTAAACTGTCAATTCCATATGATACAGTACCAAGAGTTTTTGCTAGATCAGCTGAATAAAAAGCTTTCTTCTCCTGAATCTTTAGACCGTAAATCCCTTCAGGATTTGGTACACAACTCTCAGCAGGTCAGTAATCATTTCTTAAAATGTGGCTATGATGCACTGGAGGCTTCATTTAGACCAGCTATGACTGAGGCAGTAATTCGTAGGCATGCCTGGCTAAAGGAGCAATCTTTGCCAGACCATGTCAAGACTAAACTCCTTGATGCTCCAATGGAGAAACAAAATTTATTTGGCTCCCCTGCACAGGAGATTCTTAAGAAGGTGGAAGAAAAAGCAAAATCTGTGCAAACAGTAAAGGAATTCCTGCAGGTCCAACCTCCGAGGTTCAGCAGAAACTGGCCTACAAAGAATTGGTCCTTTCCAGACACCTACAGAGCACAGAGGGGCAGGAACAGATGCCCTAGAGGCAGAGGTCAATCAAAGGGTGCCTACAGAGGCCGTCAGTGGCAGCCTGCCAACCACAGGAGTAGTGCCACAGCTACAACTACAACCACTACCACAGGACAGACCCAATGACTTGACTCTGATTCCGCCTACCAGGAATCAACTGGAAGCTCCCTTGGGCGGAAAGTTAGCTCTATTCTCGAAAAACTGGCATTGCATTACAAAGGATACATGGACATTGCAAACAATAGACAAAGGATACAGGTTTTACTTCCACACTTTGCCAAAAAGGAACGGAATGCCAAACCTTCCACCAAACCAGAAGGCAGAGGCTTTAAGACAAATCAGCAATTTACTTCAGATAAAAGCTATAGAAAGGGTACCATCGATAGAACAAGGCCAAGGATTTTACTCCAGACTATTCCTTGTACCAAGAAAAGAAAACCAATGGAGGACTATTCTCGACCTGTCCGCACTGAACACATATCTCATTATGCCAAAATTCAAAATGCTGACCCTACAGCAACTTCTTCCCATGCTGGGCAAGGAGTCTTGGCTGGTGACTCTAGATCTCAAGGAGGCATACCTGCACGGCCCTATCCGACCAGATGGCAGAAGACACCTCAGATTTCTTGCAGGATCAGAGCATTATCAATTCTCAGCATTGCCCTTTGGCTTATCTACTGCGCCCAGAGTATTCACAAAATGCCTGGCATCAGTAATTGCACATTGCAGACTTCAGGGAATTCAAATTTATCCATACCTGGACGACTGCCTAATACAAGCGGACAACAAGAAAAAATTGTCAAAGGACTTAGCCTATGTCATACACCTACTACAGGCCTTGGGATATACAGTAAACATCCAAAAGTCGAGACTAGTACCATCCCAAAGGATAACCTTTTTGGGTGCGGATCTGGACACAATCACTCAGATGGCTTTTCTCACAGAAGAAAAACAAAAACAACTTCCAGATTATTTTATGATTTTGACAAGACAAACTCAGCTTACTGCAAGGAAAGTCCTGCAGGCCCTGGGTTACATGGCATCCTGCATAATCTTGATCCCACATGCCAGGCTGCATATGAGAAAATTGCAATGGTACCTAAGGAATGTATGGTCTCAACACAGTCACAGTCTGGAAACCATGATACCAATCATTCCATGCCTTCAAAAGGAATTCCTGTGGTGGGCTCAGGCCTGCCAGTCCAACAGAGGGTTGCCTTTCAACAAACCAAAAACAAGGCAGACCATCACAATGGACACCTCAGACCGAGGATGGGGAGCACACATGGAGGACAAATGCATCCAAGGCCTATGGCCTCAAGGGCAGCTAAGCATGCACATAAACCAAAAGGAAATGCTGGCAGTGAGGCATGCAGTCGAGGCATTCAAACCATTCCTCCAGCAAGGACATCTGTTAATAAGGACAGACAACACCACGGTCATGTGGTACATAAACAAACAAGGAGGCACACATTCCTACCCTCTATGCCGGATGGCAATGAATCTGTGGAACCTATGCCTGAATCTCAAAATCCAGCTACAGGCCAAATTCATACCAGGAAAAGAGAATTCACTAGCAGACAGCTTAAGCAGAACTACCACGGATGCACACGAATGGCTGCTGCATCCAGACATCTTCAAACTCATAACAAAGAAATGGGGAATGCCAGAGATAGATCTGTTCGCCTCCCCACTCAACCACCAACTGAGGAAATTCTGCACAAGGGCATACCACCCACAAGCCTGGAGGGTGGACTCTCTCTCTTTCAGCTGGAATGCCCTAACAGTATATGCCTTTCCACCTCTCCCATTGATGTACAAGGTTCTACTGAAGATCAGGGAGGAACAGCCAAAGGTGATACTAATAGCTCCGGACTGGCCAAGACAACACTGGTATCCGCTTCTGAGAAGCATGTCTCAGGCGAACTCATGGCCTCTTCCTCTATGGCCTCTTCTTCTAACACAGAACAATTTCAAGACCCTGCATCCAAACTTGAAAACATTGCAACTAACTGCCTGGAAAATTCCTTAAAACCAAACCAAACTGTTTTATCTCAGAGGGTGAAGGACATTATCCTGGAGGCTCACAGACCTTCCACAAGGAAGACATACTCAGCTAAATGGAAGAGATTTCTCATTTGGAGCACATCAAAGGGCACAGATGTCACAGTGGCAAACCTAGCACACATCCTAGAATACTTAGCAGAATTGTTCCACAATGGCCTGTCTTATTCTTCCATTAAGATTCATGCTTCAGCAATTTCAGCAGAATACAATATGGATCCACCTATCTTCTCTCACCCTCTTCTCAGACAAATTTTGAGAGGGATCAAAAATGTTAAACTTCCAAGGAGACCCCCTCTACCTGCATGGGATCTCAATTTTGTGCTGGAAAAATTTACATTACCTCCCTTTGAACCAGCAGCATCAGCAGACCTACAGTTTTTATCTTGGAAAACTGCTTTCCTTCTGGCAATCACTTCAGCAAGAAGAGTATCCGAGTTACAGGCATTAATGGCAGTGCAGCCTTTTCTTATTTTCCACCAGGATAGAGTGTCACTGAGAACCAATCCTACTTTCATGCCAAAGGTAGTATCCAGGGTATCCTTGAACCAAGCTATTCATTTGCCTACATTCTTCCCTAACCCACAGAACAAAGGAGAAAAACTTTTGCACACCTTGGATATACACAGACAACTACGCTACTATCTGAACAGAACTAAAACCAGCAGAAAAATTGACCAGCTTTTTGTAGCATATGCAACTGGGGTGCAAGGAAGAGCAATTTCCAAACAGACAATTTCAAAATGGATAGGAAATTGCATTAATTTTTGCTATTCCTTTCATGGAAAGACAGCTCCTGAAAATATCAGGCCTCATTCCACAAGGGCCACAGCCACCACTACAGCTTTCCTACGAGGGGTGGCTACCAAGGACATTTTAGAAGCTGCTACTTGGAGCTCCGTGCATACATTTGCCAAGCATTACAATCTACCTTTATACTCCAGATCCCGAGCAGGCTTTGCAACTGCAGTTCTGCAGGGGATCTTAACTACACCATCCTTCTCTTAGTACCTCCTCCCCCAGTTTGGCTATGGTATTCTACCCATATGTTATGACTGCAGATGCATCCTTGAAGGACATAGTACAGTTTTGTACCTACCATAAATGTAGATGTCCAATAGGTATGCATCTGCAGTCAGTATTACCCACCCTCCTTCCCCTCTGTGGTATTCCTAGGGTGCTTACCCCTCTTTCAGCTAGCTGGGGGAATCTATTATAGTGTATTTGTTTGTTTGTATATATTTTGCTACTGTTTGGAACTTTTCAGCATTTATCCAAATTTAGCCTTCCTAGAGGGCACCTGGCATCTGGGGCAAGAAACACTGAGGAAAATGGTGTTGGCTGATGCCTTTATACCCCAGAAGCTCTGACGTTGGGGAAAGTGCGACATCAGCCGAGGCCAGACCCAGACTTTGGAATCCGGCCGACCGAAGGGCTGCCTGAGGCAGGACAACCCATATGTTATGACTGCAGATTCATACCTATCGGACATCTACATTTATGGTAGGTACAAAACTGTACTTTGTCCAATCTTGCCTTCGTTCTTGCTGGTGGATCGGCTCCGACTTGGCCACTTACTATAGCTCGAGAGCTCTTTACTGGCTCGAGGCTACCCCTTATCCCAGAATGCCCCGCGTCAGCTTCCCAGATTTCGTTTGCCACTTTAGCTGCGAGTTTGCGATCAGTACTGGCTCAGGCTTAGTACAACTTTTTTCTCTATTAAATTCAAATAATTTGCTTAAAATTTGATTTATATTTTCTCTCTTATAGTAGTTTGTACGTTTATTTTATTGTAAACCCCTTATCTCATCCTTGTGTTTTTTTGTGCTGTGTTGGCCGTCACCCCTTAGTCATTAGGCCTTCTGTTATTCCCTGAACTCATTTAACTTAGAGAGTTCTTCCACACCCCCTCCTTAAGGACAGCTGTTTAAGTTAGAGGCTCTCCTTTAAGGTCTTTATTAATTTTTAGTTTACTATTGTAGTGTGTCTTTTTGGTAAAATATCTAAGGAAGTTAAAACCTCAGGTTTTAAAAAGTGTGACTCATGCTGTCAGAAAATGTCTCTGACAGTTGGGCACACTAGTTGTGTTTACTGCTTGGAGGCTCTGCACTTGCAGGACTCTTGTTCTATTTGTCATGCCTTTAGTCCAAGGGTCCTGCAGGAGCGGAAAAACAAGCTTATCCTCGATGGATTGTTAGGACAGGATTCTATGGCTAAAACATCTCAGCCAGTGAAACCTTTGAAACTAGTCAAGCCGTCGGCTCCATGTTCGGAACTGACCTGTGAGCTTGACAAACCAAGTGTGGTACTGACAAGACTACTCCTCCGTTGGCTCCAACTGTTACTTCGGAGCTGTCTCGGAGCCACAAATGAGCTAGGTCTCCTTCATTGGAGCCAATTCGCTCGGTGCCACAATCACCCTTGCTTCAAAGCAAGTCCAGTCATCGCTCATCTTCCCATGTCTCTCGATCCTCGAGGTTATCAGATCAAGATGTGGAGAGAGTGGTCAGTAGGTTACTGAAACAGGTCCTTGCTAAAATGCTTTCGAGCCCGCCTCAACAGGCTTTGGCTCCATCTGCTTTGATTTTGATTCCTCCTCTGACTGTGCTTAGTTTGGAGCATGAGTCCAGTCCATGGATGCTCTGATAGTGGTTCCTTTGGCTCTGATGACATCCTCTTCGATTCTGACATTGGCTCTGATTGCCTTGGTTCTTCCTCCAAGTGAGGTATCTGGGCGCCGAAGTTCTCTCATCGGCTTCGAGGGGGGAAGGGGCATCGGACCCTTGTCTGACCCCGCTCTCCCTCTCAGAGCGTTGGCTCAGTTGAGCTTGGCTCCCACATTGGCCTCGGAGCCATCACTCTTGGTGCAGAGTGGGATTCCTGTTTCTTCTGAGTGGGAGCCCTCCTTGTGTTGAGACCGTGATGCCTTTGAGGTCATGTGGAGAGTGCTGTCCCCACAGACAGCCCCACTATCAGTTCCATCACTCCATCCCCCTCGGTGCCTCTGACAACCTCTGCTCCTCCTCCAGCCCCAAAATGTAGGGAACTATGCCCCAGGACACCCCATTGGGTGAACCCTCTTCTTCCAAAACCTCCCCAGAGCATTCTGAGCAGGCTTTCTGGAAGAAAAAGTGCAAGAGGAAGCACCGAGTCTCCCCTGAGTATGTCACCTCAGATACAGACCTGGATGAAATGGAGGGATCCCCAAGGTCCCCCTCTGAAGATGTTTACTTTGGACATCCTTGATATTGTCAGGCAGAGGCATAGCCGGACTTCCCTAGCTCCCTCCAAGGATGAGCCTGTATACCTGGATGCATTTGGTTCCTGACCTTCCATCTCCTGGGTGTCTCTGTCTTTTGATCCACTCATGTCTGTAGTGTCTCGAAAGGCTTGGTCAGCTCCAGATTCCATGGAACCTGTCCCGAGGAGACCCAATAAATTCATCACAGCTCCCCAAGACAAATAATTCTTGAGTAAAGGTGTCTCAGTTGATGCCATGGTGGTAGTAGTCACAAAGAGAGAGTTAGCTGAAACCTCCTCATCTGTCCATCCACTGAATAAAGACTCGTACGATGGACAGATTTGGGAAATTAATGTTTTCATCAGTGACCTTCTCCCTTAGGTCCCTGAGCTATGTTTCCCATTTTACTAGGCTTCAGAGGGATCTCCTAAAAGAGCTTGGAGATACCCTACAAGATCTCACAGCTGAGGGAGCTTCAACCAAGGTAGTTACCTAGCTGGTGACTCTTAATTTAGTAGTCAACTCCTCCATGAGGCTTATTTCATATGCAGCCAATGGAGCAAGTAGAGCTGCAGGAACAGGAGTGGCTCTTAGGAGACATTCTTGGCTGCAGCTGTGTCAGTTTGCAGAACCTTTCAGAGCATCCTTCACCAATACCCCCTTTGATGGCTCCTCTCTCTTTGGGTCTCAGGTGAAAGACATGCATACCAGGTGCCAGCAGGAAGGCAAGACATTCTCTGATGTTGGAATCTGTTTTTCCACTCCTACCAGACCATACCCAAAGGGTCAGAAGGGTGGAAAGATGTGGTTTCAAAAATCCCAGGGACCCTTGCCTGATGCATGTGGTGAATTTTCCCCCAGGAGCAGAGGGAGAAGTAATAACAATGGGAGATGCCACCCCTGTGACAGAGGGGGTCTGCAAAATCAGGGTGACAGAGATACGTTCTCTTCCAAACCCTATCAACATCCCTGAAGGGATGCCCGACTGCTCATCTCTGGAGGCAGTCGGAGGAAGGCTTTCATTGTACCCAATCGCCTGGCAAAATATTACAAAAGACAAATGGGTACTAGCCATTATATCCTTCGTTACAAGATTCCCTTTCATCAACCCCCTTTTATTTAAAAAAAATCCATCCCAGATGTTCCACCCAATCTAAGGGAACAGGCAGTCACAGACATTTCAAGACTACTGGAAAAAAAGAGCCATCCAGGAAGTCCCCGCAGACCAAGTAGGATCCGGAACTTACTCAAGATTCTTTTTAGTGCCCAAAAAGACAGGGGACTGGTGATTAATTCTTGATCTCAGCAGGTTTAACAAATCTGTACACAAAGAAAAGTTCCGGATGGTAACACTGCAGTCCATTTTCCCCTTTCTGGGTCAGGACAATTGGATGTGCCTCATAGATCTTCAGGACGCGTACAATCATATAAAAATGGACAGATGGTCCAGGAGATTTCTACGCTTCCGGCTAGGGGTCAGTCATTACCAATTCAGAGCTCTGCCCTTTGGTCTCACCACAGCCCCCAGGGTGTTCATCAGATGCATGGCAGTAGTCATGGCTCACCTGAAACATTTAAGATTCCAGGTATTTCCTTATCTGGATGACTAGCCCCTCACTACTTCCACCAGGCAACAGCTTATAGAGGCATGAGATTACACCCTATGCTCAACTAGGCATCACACTAAACTTTGAAAAATCTGCCTTGTTGCCTGTCAATCTATTACATACATAGGAGCAGAGCTAAACACCAGAAAAATGATTTTAAAATTGCCTCAGGAAAGAGTTTCCATTATTCAAAAACAGGTGTCACTTCTCCTGAGGAGCAAAATAATTCAAGCTAAATATGTTCTTCAAGCTCTAGGGTCCATGGCAGCAGCCATTCTTCTAGTTCCTTTAGTATGCTTTCACATGAAAATCCTTCAGTGGTTTCTTTTCACACAAGTTCCTTCCAGGAATTACCCATGTCTCACATGATGCTAATTACGGAATCTTGCAAAAGACACCTTTCCTGGTGGATGGTCTCCCTACTAGTTACTCAGGGCAGACCTTTCATGGAACTCCATCCGGTAGCCACAGTGACCACGGACACTTCCCTGATAGGGTGGGGGGGGCATTATCTAGGGAAGACAGTCCAAGGCACTTGGCAACCTCACAAGTACCACTTGCACATCAATGTCCTTGAGATGAGAGTGGTGCTCCTAGTGTTCCAAGCTCTTCACAACTCTCTCCCTGCTGGGACTATTGCAATACAGACAGACAATATGTCAGTGGTTTGGTACATCAACAAACGGGGAGGAACCAGGTCTTGCCCCTTGTGCTGAGAAGCCCTCAGACTGTGGCAATGGGCGATTGCCTCCCAACATTTTCTGACAGCAACGCATATCCCTGGGACATCCAACATAATAGTGGACAGGCTCAGCAGGGTTATCCTCATGCCTCACGAGTGGTCTCTGAAACAGGAAATTGTGGATCTTATTTTCCGCAAATGGGCCAGCCTTGCTGCGATCCCTTTGCCTCTCCTCTCAACAACAAATGCAGCAGCTACTTCTCCCTTGTTCCTCCTCCAGGTCAGACACCCAGGGACGCTCTAGTCCATGATTGGCCTCAGGGACTCCTTTATGCATTTCCCCCCTTTCCCCTAATTCCAAAAGTCATCCAGAAAGTAAAATTGTTGGGTTGCAAAATGATCCTCATTGCCCCCTGTTGACCTCGACAGATTTGGTTTCCATTCCTTCACCCCCCCCCCCTTTCCGGCCCAGCCTTGGATTCTGGATCCAGTACCAGACCTCTTGATTCATCAGTCATGTGGGTTACACCAATCCCTCCAATCTCTCAAGCTCACAGCTTGGTTACTCCACTTCCAATCCTAGCCAGGCTCCCCAATATTTCCCCAGCAGTGCGTGATATTATTGTTTCCTCCCATAAGACAAATACAAGGAAAGTCTATACTAGCAAATGGAAAAGATTCTCTTTCTGGGCAGAATCCAGGAATTTATATCCTTTTACAGCTCCTGTACATGAGATTTTGGATTTCTTAGCAGAACTGTTTCATTCTGGTGCAGCAGATGCTACCATCAGAGTACAACTAGCTGCCATTTCAAATTTTCACGTCAGAGTTTCTAACTCCAGCATAATGTCTCACAAACTCTGTAAGACCTTCATGCGAGGTACATCTCTACTTAGACCCCCAGTGAAAGGGCCCCTTCCACCTTGGGATCTCAGTTTGGTTCTGGCCTCCTTGATACTGCCACCCTTTGAACCAGCAGCATCATGTTCCTTGAAATTTCTCTCTTGGAAAACTCTCTTCTTAGTTGCTATTACTTCTGCCAGATGTGTTTCAGAACTTCATGCACTATGTGTTCACTCCCCATATCTAGTTTTTCACAAAGACAGAGTTTCTCTGAGAACCAACCCATCTTTTCTACCTAAAGTTTGTTCAGAACACAATTTGAATCAATCCATTGAACTTCCTGTCTTTTTCCCAAATCATTCCAACAAGGCAGAATACAGATTACACCAATTGGATGTGCATAGACAATTGCATTTCTATCACCATAGAACTAAAGAGATGAGAAAATCAGATTAGTTGTTTCTTTCATTTGCTAACAACAAACAAGGCCTTCCCATTTTCTAAAGTAACATTGTCAAAATGGTTATCAGACACCATAGCTCCTACCTACCATTTACGACAAAAAGATCTTCTAGCAAAACCCAAAGGTCATTTAACCAGGTCAGTAGCTACTTCGTTAGCGTTTCAATCTAGATTGCCCATAGATTCAGTTTGTGCAGCAGCTACTTGGGCAGATCCTCATACATCCATTTCTCATTACAAAGTAGATGTGGTCTCCTGGGGCAGGGCTTCCTTTTGTTCCACGGTTCTGAATTGTCTATTCCAATGAGCCACCCAGGATTGAGGTGCTAGGGATGCTGTCCCATCCAGCAAGAATGAAGGCGAGATTGGACAATTTAACATAAAGAAGCTATGTACCTATCATAACATTCCATGTTAGTTGTCCTTCATCTCGCCTTCTGTCTTGCGTCCCTCCCTCCTTCCTCGAGGATTGAGAGGAGTTTCTCAATGGTTTCACTGGATAATTTGTTTTGTTATTAGTTGCTTCCCAAGCAAACCACGGCAATTAACTGTATATCCGTGTTTATTGACGGATTATCTTCTATAATTATGTCTAGTGTGAGCTATTACAAATGAAATCTGGGTAGCTGACGCTGGGCATTCTGGGATAAGGGGTAGCCTTGAGCCAGTAAAGAGCTCTCGAACTATAGTAAGTGGCCCATCCAGCAAGAAGGAAGGCGAGATGAAGGACAACTAACATGGAACGTTATGGTAGGTGCATAACTTCTTTTTATTGTCCCTGGGATTCAATAAAGCCTACACTAAGCGTACAGTGTTCTGAGTGAACAGACAACACAGGCATAACTCACACCTTCTTCCCCCTAATTTTAGTTTTCCTACTGATTTTCTTGCAGATTTAAATATTGACAGGGATTCATAAAGGTTACCACACATTGTAGACTACATGTACATGTAGTGTAATCTAAGTGACTAGAAAGCACACAAAATATGGTAGGGATGTTCTTGAATACTTGTCATGTACACTTAGTGTAGACTTACCATAGGCATTATTGAATCTGGTCCAGTATGTTTTTTTCTTATATATAAATGTAAGTTTGCCTATGTCTTAAGTGGTAATGTAATAAAGGTGTTAAAAATAAAAACAAAAATTCTCACGAATACAATTGTGTACCATTCTTCTCCAACAAATCTCTCACTAGTAAACTTGCCTACTCTTCTTTTACTGTCCTACGCCTTATGTATATAAATCCCAATGCCATAACATACCTGATTCTAATGTTACCATACTTCCCTCATTACCTCTAGAATCACTTTTACTGTTGTCCACCATTCCTTCTCCATCTTATCATTCACGCACCTATTCCTGTACTACCGCTAATAATCTACCAACTCCACACTAACAATGTCCTTCATCTATTCTACCTCTGTGAACTGTATCCCCCATAATCTTTCAGCACTAATATATCTAGGCATTACTTACAACCCCTTCATTATAGTGATCTTCTACCTAACTACAACCTCCAGTGTACTCCTTCTCCTTTCACTTGTTACATCTTATTGCACAATATTATGACCCATGTTCATCTATTCTTTAATTTCCCCATTTAATAACTAAACTAACAACTATCCATACCCTCTTCTAATAGCTATGTATTCAGTGTATCTTTACAAGCAGCATATAATTCAAAACTGTCCATCCATCTTGTACAGAATAAAATTAAGATCAAAATAAGAATAAACGTTTGCCCCACATCTCTTGTTGTTTCATGCATACTTACAGGTATATGATGATGTACACCCTAATCAAGGTCCATCATCTAATCACCTTTCTCAACAACTTAGCTTTTCCATATTTCCAACAAATTCTGCACCATCTAATTACCCTTCAGAATTAGGAAGCCCATCTTCCACAGTCCCATTGACATCTCATAGAGTACATCCCACCTCTGAAAGTATTTTTACCTAGTCTGGCTAAACTTTTTGTAGTGTATGTAATAAAATAACATCATTTTATAAACAAACTTCCTATCCTATCCCTGATAGCTTAGTAAATACCAAAATGTGGCTAAATTCATACATAAAAGATACTGCATCCTTCAGAAGATTTTCTGTAGCATTAGACCTGGTTGCATATTTAAAAAGCTGGCAGTGTTGCATTTATGTACTCATACAGAGTACAAATTACCCTGTACCCACATTCTTTATCACACTTTTGCAATGCTGGACTCCTCATTTTTACGTAAACCCAACAACACAAATGCTTATGTATAACATTACTTTGCATCCCTCTAGGTAACAACTTAGTAACATTATACAATATCTTGAATTAGATTTCAGCTGCCATTCCCCATGAAACTGTTATATTAAGAGATATGAAAAGTATAACCAAAATAATAATAAATACAAATATACTAAATATTAATGGCATGTCAGTGGCACAACAGGTAGCACACCTGTTTTTGGTGCACAATACTGGGAGTTCTATTCCCATACCACGAAGATCGATTCCTAACACTGCAGTGCAGTATTAGGAGGTGCTGCACTCCTGAGAGTGTCGTTCTTTGGATAAGACTTTAAACCAAGGCCTCATCTGTCCTGAGTTGGTTGTAGCTCGGGTGGATGTAAAAGATCCCACAGCACCTATGAAAAGAATTGTGGGAAGTTTTCTGATGCACTGAATAAGTTTCCCCTAGAAGTTTAACTACCACCTCTGGTCTCCCTTGAAACGAGCCTATTAGCCTTGTGGGACTAGCCTGCTTAATAAAGAATATGCATATATATATATATATATATATATATATATATATATATATATATATATATATATATATATATATATATATATATACTGCTTAAATTTTAGAATGCACACTAACACATTGCTACAGTTTATATATCCTGGACTAAACAAGTAATTCAAAAAATATATTCCTTTTGTTTTTTTTTTTTGTAAAAAAAATATTCAAAATGTTGAATAAGCAGAAATAATGTTGGAAATACAAGAACAAATGCAATAGTACCATCTAATGGTGGAAATAAAAATCACCCAAAAATTCAAACTTAAAATGAAGAAAAATAGTTACAGCATTCAAATGTGGTGGCATATATAAAGCACTCAAATTAACAAGTCATAACAGTTCTTTCAGGTCAGTAACCTATGTTTCACTGAGTTGTTATTTACTTTGTCAAGTTCACTGAACGCAAATTTAGCTGAAAGATCTTCCAAACTATGTTTAAATAGATTATGCTGATCTTTGTAGCATCTGAGATCGCTCATAATTAAGGATCTTTCCCATGTCCAGGAAGTTGGCACCACATAAAAAGTGCTTCATATACAAGCTGGTGAATAGAACACCCATTCACCTCAGCTCTGCATATAAAAAGTATACAAATGTTAGAGGTTTTAGATGATTTAGATGAATTCAAAGAAATAAATGACTTGCATTTCTTGTAATTTTCTTATTGTAAATAAGTGAGCATCTTTTTATTTTATCACGTAAGCAGGACTGCATCCTAATAGCTTCTGGACACTTATCTATTATGCAAAGAAGTATCTTCTGAGTCTTGGGTGGACTACTACTGACCCTTTTCATACTGATGAATTAAGAATAAGGTATGTTGTTTATAGTGGGACTGTGATGATAGTTTTTAGCTGCCAAAAGTGAATTCCTTGTGAATAGTCTATGATATGTAGAAGTTTGTACTGAACTATCAAGCAATTTGGTTATAGTAACATCCAAGACGTTTACAGTAAAAAGGTCAGATTTACACATGAACCTAATACATGTTCAAAACCTTCACAAAATCAGTTTCATTTTGTACCCATTCCAAAATACTTAACCGTTATCATGGTAATGTCTCCATATTTCTTTCTGGTTATAGAAAAGATTTTTAGAAATACCATAGATATGACACCTTTTTGTAGTAGCGCTTAATATGATCAATGTAAGTAGCATCAATCAAACTGCTACGATAGAATATAGTTTGTTGAAACACTGACCTTGAAAGTCAAAACCATTTGTATATAACGTAATTTCCAAAAGTTTCAAAAGAAAGGAATCAAATTCTGAATCATATATTTTTGTGACAATTCTAAAAAAAATCTAATAGCAGAAATGTCACTATTGTGTAGAATATTATTATACAGCACCTGCACACACAAAATAGGGACTATTGTCAACATATAAATCATCCAGTAGCTGTAGAGACTGAAGAATGTTGTGAATTCTGTTAACATGAACCAATAAGGGCTTTAAGCAACACTGAAGAAACTGAGATAGAGGTCAGCCAGGCAAAAAGTGGTTTTACATATTTCTGAAATTTTTATAATAAATAAAAGGCTTGAGTCTTAAACCATTACTGTTAATTCATTTTAACCTATGGTCAAAGTAATGCTATGATTAACAGTATCACATAAGAAATCTTTAATCTTAACTTGGAACATAATAGAAGGGTCAGAAGGAAGCGTGTGATAGAAATACACATTTTATTTATTTCTGTTTTGCCTATATGTTGATTTGGTAGGCCTACCAGACACAGCTGCCCCTTTTCAGAGGTGACTCGGTAGTACTCTCTGGTTAAGTGACTGGCTCAGTGTCGCATAGTGAGCAAATGCAGGGGCGTAATTTACTTGCAATACCCCCCCCCCCCAACGGGCAGGGCTGAAAATGTGTGGACATGTCCCATTTAACTGACAGCAAAATGGGATGTGATATCCTATGCAAATGAAGCAACATTCGACAGATGATCTATTATGACAGTTATGAATGTGCTGTTTATGTGCCTTCCTTTTTTATGTGTTTTATTTATTTACTCTCTCGACTGTGTAGCTAGTTAACTCTGAAACAATAGAAATAATCCAGGTACAAAAACAATTTTAGAAACTATTTATTCTTCTTAAATACTGTTGTTAATCATGCAGAAACCTTAAAAGGAAGATCAGGATTGTATTAACATACTGTTGACAGGAAGACTAACTTGGATATTTCATAATTAATGCAAGCAGTTCCCACAGTTATGTTATAAAAACACACAAAATGTCCGTCACAAAACCTGTTTCTCCAGCCTAGGTGTCAGCAGCTTGTAGGGAATTTTGGCAAGATTTGTTACTGCACTAAAAGTGCTATGTTGTACTCCACATGGAAAAAAGGTTTACAGTATACAGGGCATGTCTGGCCGTGCTTGACAATATCAGGCAATTACAGCAAAACACCATTGTGAAGTATCAGTTTTGTGCTTGACAGTGGCCGACCTATTGCATGGTACGTCATTGACTGCAAATGGTTGTATTCATGAGTAGCTACTTTATGTATATGGACAGGACCAATGGCTGCAGAAAGAGACATAACCCATGTAAGGCCAGACTGCCTGCAGGCACAATACAGGTAATCTCCTACAGTAGTAGAAAATGGAGCATTTCAGCTGGAGATTGCTCAAGCAGCTGCACGGATGAAATCTGTTTGTGTCCTCCAGGTGTGTCACTTCTCTCTTTCCTAAAATTATTTGTACTTGGAGTAACTCTAGGGAATCATTCTGTTAGCCAATCTAGAGGTGTATTTATCTTTGAATATTGATAGTCCTTCTCCTTTAGTTCTCACATGTTCATTTTGTGGTCTGAACATGTGGAAGGCATTATAACCCGTCATGGTTGGGTTGCTGTCCGTGGCTTTGAACCAGGTCTCTGTGACTTCACAGACATCCGCATCTTCCAAAGTGAGGAATGCTTCCAGTGAGTGCTGTTTCAGATTTAGACTCCTAGCATTTAGCAGCATAATCTTGAGGTTGTTTTTGAGGATATTTTTATGTCAGTGGATTTTGTCCTTTTGACATTGCCTAAAAAAGGCACTCTGGGGAGGCAAGTACCTTAGCCAGTAACCAAAAGAGAGCAAATAGGCATGACTATTAGTATCTGCTTTCCTAGTCAGGCATGATTCATGCATTCTACACATTTAATGCCATCTTTCACACTTTTATACCACCCTACATGCTAACATTTTCAGTGCTACATTAGTAACAGTCTGCCACAGGTCACTGTATTGAGATGCCTCTATGTTGTATAATAGCTCAAAAGATATAGCCATGAGAGGACTTCTGTAGTTCTCTGGTGAATGTCCTTAGCTTCTAAGGGCACTAATTGTGACAGAACACCCCAATGATGCATTGAGGAATCTAAGATCTCCCTCTGTCTCCTGCATAAAGACCACCAGGAACATCTGACTGGAGATTCCTATGGGGCTTCCCAGTGTAAAGTGGATGGCTGGCACAGTCATGCTAGAATGGTGCTTGACCCAATGGGCATATCCTGCTCTGTTGAGCAGTATAGGCACCACATAGATAACCTTCAGTGGCACTGTCCTGACCTTCTTAGCTGGTGGGAAGAAGTCAGAGTAAGGGCATGTAACTTAAGTTTACAGTTTTGGAGACCATACAGGAGACATTTTCTTCTGTGTTGGAGGAGGATGGAAAGACTTACTAGGTGGATGAGTACAGAGGAACAGTGATATCCTTGGATTTGGATGCCATACCCTTGCTTATACGTTGCTTAACATAGAATGATTTCCTTAGTACTGTAGGCACATGATAGTTAAATGTCAATTACTGTCTGTATGCATTCCCAAATCCCTGACCCCTGGGCCTACTGTTAGTGGTGTATTATCAGTGTAATAACTTCCAGAGGTAGCCATGTTCCCAAATGATACTATTATACATTTCTTGCCATTGAGTTTTACACTGTGGCTGTGGCACCAGTTATTAGTCTGTGTCAGGACTTCTTGGAGGGTGTTTGTGTCTTTGGATGATTTTATGACTGCACCTAGTTTGCAATCATCTGCAGAATTTTTTCAGCCAGAGGCTCTTGATATTGGGTTTGACTTCAAGGAAGTAGATGCCAAAATTGAGCAATCCCAGCACCGAGCATTGAGGGACTCTGTTAGAGACTTGCCTCTTTGTGGAGCTAGACTTCCCTATCCTAATTTCTTGGATCTTACCTGTGAGCCAGCTGCCAATCCAGCGAGTGGCATAGGGCTTTGTACCTAATTTTTGTGAGTTTGTTCATCATGCTAGAGTGGGTTACTGTGCTAAATGCTTTGGCCAGGTCAAGGTAGGCAGTATGCACTGTGTTGCATAGGCATGACCAGCCCTTAGCTGAAACCAGACTGGGTTGGATCCAGTGTCTGAAGGTTTCCTGTCATCATTTCCATGATATTTTTTTCCCTGGTTTTATATGAGACTAGTCCGATTTATGATTATATAGTTACTTTTGTCCATAGATAGCCTACCTTTTTGCAGAAGGATGTCAGTTGCAGTCCTCCATTCACTTGGCATGAAGTCTGTCTGGAGGCTAGAGTTATAAAGTGATTCTAGTGGTTCTGATAGGTCATGTTTCATGATATAAAGGAGACATCCTGGCATATTATTGGGGCCCATCAATGCAATGTTCTTGGTCTTGGAGAGTTCATTGAGGACTTTTTCCCTCATGATAGTTGGGGAGTTATGGTTAAGGGCATTTCCTGGGGAGTGTCTGGGGGGGTAAACTGGAGCTAATTTTTTTTAAGCCAGTAGATTTGCTACATCTTCCAGCTCAGTATAGGTGACTCCATTAACAATTAGTCTGTCCCACTGTTGTGTATAACCTTTGTGGTTGTGGGACATAACTGAAGAATGCCTTGCGATTGTCCTTGGCTTGTGAGGCTATTCTTGCCTTAAATTTAGTGTTGAAAGACCTGATTAGCCCCCTGAGTTGCTTATTTAGATTGATAATGGAGTATTTACCTTGCTAGGCATTGCACTTTCTAATTTTTTACCATAGTTTTCTTCTTTTTGTTATACAACCTATTGATGTTGGGATTTCACTAGGATGGCTTTTTTTTGAGTTTGTATTGTGCTTATTCCAGGTAGGTAAAGCTGTTTCTATGCAGCCATTAATGCAATTGTACAGGGTTTCCATGATCAACTTTGTTATCGGCAGTGATGTTGTCAGGGTTTGGAGGGGCTTGAAATTTTGCCAGGGTATAACTTAATAGTAGGAAGTTTGCCATACAATAATAATATGAGTTCCATGATTAGATGGGGTATTGGGTTTTATTTTTATTTCAAAGGAGACATCTTTATGGTCTGAGCTGATCAGTGAGAACATTTCATTAGTGGGAGGGGCAGTGTTCTCCTATGTTTGTGAGAACCAGGGCATGGATATTAGTGTTCCTAGTAAGCATACAGACTAGCTGGTCCAGAGTGTTGGTTTTTACAAAGTCCAGGAATCTCTGGGCCTTTAAGTTTGGGGTCATGTGTGGCTCCCAGTTTATAGTGAGGTAGTTAAAGTCATCCATGAATGTGGTACTGAGTTGAATGGGGAGTGTCTCCAGTGCTCTTAAGTATGTGTTATGGATTTCCTGGGTCACAGAGGGGGCCTATAGCATGCAAGGATATGGTATGGGTCTTTGCCTGTGGTAATTTGGGTATGGAGAAGCTCGTGTGTTGTACTGTTTGATGCGCCATAAGATCTTTGTTTTTTTATGTAAATTTAGACACCTCCCCCCCTTTGTCCCTTCCTGTACAGTAGCTGGTCTAAATGTGTGGAAGGCGTTATAGACCTGCATTGCGGGGGTGCTCTCCATGGCCTTGAAAATGAGTCTCAGTAACTGCACAGATGCCTGCATTCTCTAGGTTGAGAGGAGCTTGCAAGGAATGGAGTAATTGTTTAGACTCATGGCATTGAGCCATAACATCTGTACATTTTCTTGAGTTGGTTTTGTTATGTTGGAAGGTTTATCAGGTTGGAAATGATTAAAAAAGGTACTATTGAGGATGGCCTAGTGAGGACAGGTGTAGACCATCCCTGGCAAAGCAGTGTGGCCTGTCAGTCATAGCCTCCCGTCTGACAAATATTGCATCCCCTTCAAATTATACCCAAAATTGTCAATTATTAAAGTCAATTATTTTTTTTATTTTTTTTAATATCGTGGTATCATTCTTGGAGAAGGTAGAATGCTGCTCAGTGTTAGGCTCATACTGGCCTGGGATATATAGTCTGAGAGTTCCATTATGTCTGTCTTCATATAATCCAGGGAGGTACGTTTCAGGTTGTGTTGCACCTACGTGAGCAGTGACTGAGTCCTAATGGTACTTGTAGTTCAGTGATCTGGGTGCATGCATGATTTGTCGTATCCTGGCCCTTCATAGGCAGCTGATAATTACTCTCACTCCTTACTCAGCCTGGTGAGTGGGATGTGTGGATCTCACAGTGGAATCTCCTATGATAAAAATATTGGGTTGTGTGGTGGTTTGCCTTATGGGCTTAGAAGTAGAGACAATGCAAGATGTGGCTGTATGTGTCATGATGGGTGTTATTTCGGAAGAATACTTTTGAGATTGCTGAGGATGCTTATTGTAAGTGAAACATCTGGAAGCCTTTGGAGTTTAGGAAGATTACTTTTAAGGGCCTCATCATGTGTGGTGTCTATTTGTTTGGTCCTTACTATGTGTGGTAGGTGTAGTGTGTATGTTTCTGACAGCCTTTTTTTTCAGACATCTTTATTAAATTTCACATATGACAGTGCTTACATGTAAGAGCCTTGCAAGTGTCATTGTGTAACTACATCTCTCACATACTCCCATAGGAGTCTCCAGGTTCTCTGTGTGTGACCTTTGTGGTTTTATTTCTGTATACTTGCTATTGTTAGACAACAGGATAGGTGTAACATGGCAGGTTTACCATATTTTCTCTGCACTTTATAGACTGATCAATATTCCTTCCCACAAGTTTCATAGCTACAGCTACACATGTGAGGACAGTTCATACCTCTCATCCAGTTAAAGCAAGAAATCTGGACAAAGTCTTAAATATTGGGGGGGGGGGGGGGGGGGCAAAAATAGGGACAGTTTTTAAATATTGCTCTTACAAACTTTGAAAGTTGAGTTGCACATTTTGCATTAGCCTGAATTTTTCTAAAGGGTATGAAGTTAATAACTCAAATGTGTGCCATTATTTTCTGACTTTAATTCTCAATGATTTGCCAATCATTTATCAGAAAACCACAGTTTTATGAGAAGCAGACTGAAAATATGAGGCAAAAATCTGGACAGATGAGAGGTAGGCAGCTACCTGGCATAAACCATTTGTATCCACTCCATTTCCTTGGTACTGTACATCTTTAAAAAATATATATTTTAAAATGCATCAAGCTTTTTTTTAGTGGCAGACTTGTGCTAGCAAACTGTGAAGAATTGTATTGTAATACATTGCATACATTTTCAAACAATTAATTTTATTTCTGCAAATGTTGCTCTGTTGTATTTCCAGTAACTAGGATGTCATTGAAATAAATGTAAGTGTGGCACATGCTATAAGTCGGCTGTAGTCTTTGGAAATATAGCATGTGCACGTGATACTTCTAAAGGTAAATGGTTAGGGTTCATGTTGATTCACCAAAAGTAACTTCATTGAATGGAAATAAATCAAAGCCAGTTTGCTGAAAATACCTTCGGTGACCATTACAGCATTTTTTTTGCAGGGGCAAGTCCTCCTATACTCCCCATGTAGGGGGACATCTCCACCCCTTGAATTTATATATACCAGCCCCGAGGTCACACAACAGTAGAGAAAAAATTGTCAGCAAAAGTTGTTTTGGTGAACAGCACTTGCTGTTTTTCTTTTTGCTGAAACTGAATTTGTCCAAGTGACATGTTCCCAAATAGTTATATGTAAATTCCATTTTGAGTATTTATGTTTAAGTATTTCTTAAGACTTATTTTCCCATAATATACATAATTTAGAATACGTCTGACCCTCATGAACAACACAAAGAGGTCCTCCACTTGAAATAAAGGGTACCATTCACAAACATTTACTTATGGTGTAACTTAGCATTTCCTGACAACCTAAATTTCATCAGATTTTGGTACAGATGACACCAAAGTAGTGCATTCTAAAGATTTTACAGAAGTTATTTTTTTCTGCAGACAGTTTCTCCTTCTTCATTAGTACAGACGATAGAAGGATCTGATCCATCTGTCCATCCATCCATCCCTTTTTTCCCATTTTTGCACATGGGGTTGGGGTGTCACATCATCAGCGACAATCATCTAGAGCCAGTGTTCTTGGTATGAAAAAATATAAGCTTGGTATATACTGGAACATGCATACTAGCCTGTTATTCATTTGAATGTATCCTTTCTCCTTTAAAAATAATTTAGTGTTTAACAGGCATTTTTGTTCATTTTCATTTTCAGCAGATGTGTGCTATGTTTCTTTCCAGTTTAACTGAATGTTGTTTAGTCATCTTCCGCCTAACAACCTGGCTTTGTCATCTTCCACTGTTCTCAAACATAATAATATTGTTTTGTTTCTTATAAGCAATTTTTTTATCAGTAATGCACAATATTTTGCACATTTTCCTGCATATTTTTAGTACAAGTTCATTTGGGTTGAAAAGTGTTACTTTTATTTGAATTTCCATTCACTGTAATTACATTTTCATTATCAACCTTAAAGCTTGTAGTCTTGCCTTCTAGTTTTATTTCTACCCAAAGTGGGTTAATGTTTTGCACACTACGTTAAGAAAATACTTGCTGTGCACTGCCTGTAATTTCTTACTCAGCAAGCTCATTTTGTAACTGTATTAAACCTTCTTTCAGCTCTTTCAGCACAGGCTTTCTAGAATGATTTAATTAATTTATGTGTGCTTGTTATGTGCTCATTTCCAGTAAGCATGCACGTTTCTTGTTTAAATTTGCAAGAAAAGGCTAAGTTTTGTTTACTTAAAGCACCTGTAGCATGCATTAAATTTGACGCAGCCAGAATCCTGGTGCCACACCATGTGAATTTTTTTCTAGTACAGTGATATATGCCAACAAATACATATGTCAACAAATGTAAAATAAAATAAATAAAATAAAATATGCCACTGTAATTTGTTTTACTTGTAAGCCCCATTGTGTTTTTGTTTGCTGCTTCTATTGATAACCTGATATTTAAAAAGGATGTTGTTTATTTTTGGATAATAACCTTTTTTGTATATGTTTATTATACAGTACACATATGGTCGTGTTTCATAACAGTTGATGTCATGTCTGTCCATAAATACATTATTGGGCTAATTTTCTTATGGCACCCACACGCTCATTCACTGGTTCAGTAAGGTTTCTGTTGTGAGACTGAAAACTGCATCTTTGAACTGTCACGCTTGGGTTGGGATTCATGCATAAGCACTTTGTGGCTGTGCAGCACTAAATAGCTAGCAGCCAGTAGATCAACATGCCCATAGCTGCCTAGATGTGTAGTAGGGCTTGCATAGCATAAATAGTACCCAAAAAGGATTACACAGTAAAGTAGATGGGTTTCATTATGGGAAGAAGTAGCTTAAGCAAGTTTATTGGAAGAGTTGCTGTAGTGAAGTGTGGTAGACAGGACTATGTGAAGTCAGTGAAAAGGCAGGCTAGCATGTTTGGCTCATGCACACAAGAAATTGCCACAGCACTATCACATTTGTAGAGGCAGAGGGTCAAAGGAGGGAAAGCACAGTGAAATACCAAACCATTTCATCATATAGATGAGTAGGAAAGAGGATGAGGGAGATGTGAATAATACACACACACACACGCGCACACACACACACACACACACACACACACACACACACACACACACACACACACACACACACACACACACACACACACTGTTGTGGTGAGGCTGGCATCTAAAGCTAAGTACCCTGTTGGGGAAACTTTTTCTTGCTCCTTACTGATGTCAGTAAAAGTTAATAATTGTATTACTTGTGGGAAGCAAATACCTCATAAGGATTTTCATTTGTACTGTATTCCTTGCCTAGGCCCTGACCACAACGTGCCTTGCTGTCGGTTTTGTGCTAAATTTAAACAATGCACTATTAAGTGTCGGTATATTTTTGCATCTAAATATTTTGGCTCAAGATTTAACTATCCAGAAATGTCGTCGGTTAGCAATCCGACTACCGGAATTCACAAAAAGCGCAAAGAAAAAGACAGAGACCGTCGACGTCCAAAACCGACGACGAAGCTTCTCCTAAGCCAGTCGCCGGTTCACCGGTACTCAGTGAGGTGCTTTCGCAGCCCCTGATACCCACTACTTTTGATTCGCAGGCCTCTACTGAGACCCATTCGGAGTCCGGTATGCCGCGAGACACTTTAAGTATTGAACCCGTGGATGTCTGAGGGTGTTTTCAGGCCTAAAGATTTGTATATTAAATCAACGCCATCTTCAAAACCAAGACCAAAAACAACTTCTATGTCTAAAATAACGACGCTTGGGCCATGTGCACAGGCCCCTATGCCTAAAAAACAAATTATCAAAATGACTGAGGATTTAATTACCTTGATCAGGGGTTCCCAACCCCCTCCTGCTAAGAGGCCTAGGCAAGGCACTGATTATGAATCTTCAGATCAGGTTTCCATTTCTTCTGATTCCTCTTCTGATCAGGAATTATCTATTCCACCTTATGAGGACTCTGATGCAGAAGAATCCATCCCTTCTGCTTCTCCTCCTGAGGATTTTTCTTTTGGAGAAACATTACATACCTTAAGGGAACATTTTCATTTGGAGAGTCAGGATTTTTCAGAATCCAAAAAGAGACTTTGGGATTTCCTTCTCCTTCCTCAGCATAGGCCTTTGGCTATACTTCCTGTTCTAGACATTGTTGATGATGTTTTCTCAAAATATAGCATGGCTCCTGATTCCCTGCCTCTGGCTCCTAGTAAGTCAGACAGATATTACAGGGTTCCTGACTCCCACAAGTTTCTTTTTAAAAACCCTACTGCTGACCCTGAAACTATTTCTCAGGGTCCCAAGGGTGTCAAGGCTTTACTGCTAAAAATCCTACCACTTCTGATAGAGACTCCAGGGCGCTGGATAGATGGGGTAAGAAGGTTTACACATCTACAACCCTGGCAATCAGGGCTTTAAACTGTCAATTTCATATGCTTAAATATCAGCAGCATGTCATGGGCTTACTTAAACAGAAAATATTGATTTCTGACTGTGTGGAAAATAGAGTTACAGGATTTATTGCATTCAGCTGAACAAGTTGGAAAGCATACTTTGCAATGGGATTTTGATTCCTTGGAGGCCTCCTGCAGGGCCACTGTAACTGGATCTGTGATAAGAATGCATGCTTGGCTCAAGGAGAAAAATCTGCCTGATCATGTTAAAGCAAAATTGTTGGATGCTCCTTTACAACAGGACAGTCTATTTGCTAATAAGGCAGAAGAAGTTTTGAAAAAGATGGAAGACAAAGCTAAATCTATGCAAACTGTAAAAGATTTCTTACAAGTGCAACCACCCAGGTTCAGTAGGCACTGGCCTACTAAGAACTGGTCATTTCCAGTACCCACCAGTGCCGCTCAGGTCAAACCCAGACACTCCAAAGGCTCCAGGTTTCAGTCACAAGGAACTTACAGAACAAAACAATGGGGTGCCTCCACCTCCAAATCTGGAAGTAGGAAGGCACCTCCCTACGGTAAACAGTCTCAATGACTTTCCTCTGCCATTTCCAAGCACTTATCTTTTGGCAGCCCCTTTGGGGGGAAAACTAGCACTTCATGCACAACATTGGCATCTAATTACCCAAGACAAGTGGGTTTTAAATATAGTATCCCAGGGATACAGATTTCATTTCCACACATTGCCAATTCCAAATGGATGGCCAGATTTGCCTCCAAATCAGTGGGCAGAGGCCCAGAAACAAGTTATGTCCCTCATGAATATGGGGGCTATTCAACCAGTACCAGAAAAGGAAAAGGGGCAAGGTTTGTATTCAAGACTTTTCCTGGTACCCAGAAAAGACAAATCATGGCGTCCAATCCTGGACTTATCCATTCTAAATACTTTTCTGGACATTCCAAAATTCAAGATGCTGACTCTGCAACAGTTACTGCCTATGCTAGGCGAGGATGCCTGGTTGGCAACTCTAGACTTAAAAGAGGCTTACCTGCATATCCCAATCAGGGAATATTGCAGAAGATACCTCTGCTTCAAAGCAGGCTATTTGCATTAACAGTTCTCTGCACTGCCCTTTGGCTTATCTACTGCGCTCAGGGTCTTCACAAAGTGCCTGGCACCAGTAATTGCATTTTTCAGACAAAGAAGCATTCAGATTTATCCTTATCTGGACGATTGTCTAATTCAGGCAGAAAACAAGGACACACTTCTACAGCATCTGGCATTTGTAAAAAGGCTTCTAACTTGCCTAGGGTACACCATAAACGAAAAGAAATCACAACTGGTACACTCTCAAAAAATTACATTCCTGGGTGCAAGCTTGAATACAACTGCCCAGATGGCTTACCTCACGTGAGACATACAAATCCAATTGATGACTTACATCAAACAAGTGACCACAAAAACCCAGTTAATCTTCAGTGGTACCTTAAAAGCTTATGGAGTCAACATTGTCACAGCCTGGAAACAATGATTCCTATCATTCCTTGCCTGCAGCAAGAGTTCCTATGGTGGGTAGAGGCCTGTCACCAAAACAAGGGAATGTCATTCATTCCACCCCTGCCACCCAAACCCTGACTACAGACACATCAGACTATGCTTGGGGGGGTGCATCTGGCAGGGAGATGCATTCAGGGTGAATGGAGCCCAAATCAAATGCACTTGCATATCAACCAGAAAGAGATGCTAGCTGTACAGAATGCTCTGACAGCTTTCAAGGACTTTCTTCATCCAGGAAAACTACTGATAAAGACAGACAACACCACAGTCATGTGGTACATAAACAAGCAGGGGGTTACCCATTCCTACCCCCTTTGCAGACTAGCCATGGCTTTGTGGAACACAGCCTTGACTTACCAAATACATCTACAAGCTCAATTCCTGCCAGGAAAGCAAAATACTCTGGCAGACGAACTAAGCAGAAATCTTATGGACCCACACAAATGGAAACTGGATCCGCAAACCTTCAGCATGTTGACACACAAATGGGGGAGCCCAGACATAGATCTTTTTGCCTCACCCCAAAACTATCAGTTGGACAAATTCTGCACAAGAATCCATCACAAAAAAGCTATGCTTTTCCCCATCTGCCTTTGCTCTCCAAGGTATTACTAAAAGTCAGACAGGAAAAAACAAAAATGATTCTGATTGCTCCAGACTGGCCTCACCAACACTGGTACCCGCTCCTATGTAATATGTCACACCTTCCTCCATGGCACCTGCCTGAGACACCTTATCTACTGTCTCAGCAGAACTTTCAAATTCTACACACTCAGCTCCAAGCTCTGAATCTTGCAACATGGCTAATCAACTAATTTCACAAGTTACATCTCTCAGCAAACCTGTGATGGATGTCATTTTGGAGACTAGAAGGCCTAGTACTAGAAAATCTTATGCTGATAAATGGAAAAGATTCTGTGCCTGGAATCAGGCACAAGGAAGAAGCACAGCAATGCCCAATATTCCTCAGATTCTGCAATATTTAACTGAGATACTTCACAAGGGCCTATCTTTCTCTTCCATAAAATCCACGTCTCTGCCATTTCAGCTCATTACAACACAGAGCCTCCTGTCTTTTCTCATCCCCTTCTAAAGCAGTATCTCAGAGGGGCCAAACATTTAAGACCTCCCAGGAGAGCACCAACTCCTTCATGGGACCTCAATTTTGTGTTGGAAAAACTCACCCTGCCTCCTTTTGAGCCTGCTGCTACTGCGGACATAAAGTTTCTCTCTTGGAAGACAGCTTTTCTTTTAGCAGTCACTTCAGCTAGAAGGGTTTCAGAACTACAGGCTCTCATGCCAGTGAAGCCTTTTATTATTTTCTACCCGGACAGGGTAGCGCTCAGGACCAATCCATCCTTTATACCTAAAGTGGTATCTAGTGTGGCTCTTAATCAGACCATTCATCTGCCAACTTTTTTCCCAAATCCACAGAACAAGGGGGAGCGGATTCTGCATTCATTGGATGTACACAGACAACTAAGATTCTACTTGAACAGGACAAAATCTCTAAGAAAATCTGAGCAACTACTGGTGACATTTGCTGCAGGGGCAGAGGGAAAGGCTATCTTAAAGCAGACTATTTCAAAATGGATAAGCCATTGTATTCATTTCTGCTACATGCATCATGGTAAACCTGCCCCCAAGGGGATCAGATTCCATTCCACCAGGGCTGCATCTACTTCTGCAGCCTTTCTCAGAGGGGTTCCTACTAGAGGCATTCTAGAAGCTGCTACCTGGAGCTCAGTTCATACGTTCACCAAGCATTACCATTTACCTCTCTTCTCTAAATCCAGAGCAGGCTTTGCCACTGCTGTCCTGCAGGGCCTTATAGCTGCTCCTAATGCTGTATAATTCCATCCTCCCAACCATAGCTTTGGGATTCTACCCAAATGTAATGACTGCAACAGTAAAACATGAAGAAAATAGTACAGTTGTGTACACTTACCATAAATGTAGATGTTCGAGTGTTCACTGTTGCAGTCTTGGTTACCCACCCGCCAGCCCCCTACTTTTCTCTTTTTATACCTCTTCTTTCTGTTACTATGCTCAAAAGCCTTTTTGTTGTATTTGCTTTTATTTGGAGGTATATTTTTTGTGTTCTAAATTACATGTATCTGTATATATATATATATATATATATATATATATATATATATATATATATTTTTTTTTTTTGCTCCCCATTTGAGGGGCACTTGACATCTGGGGCAAGAAAAACTGATGAAAATGGCATTGGCTGCATGTTTTATACCCCTGAAGACCTGACGTCATGGAAGAAGGGACAGCAACCGACGCAGGACCCAAGACTTTCTTAATCAGGTCGACTGAGGGCAACCTGCCAGAAGATTACCCAAATGTAATAACTGCAACAGTGAATACACTCAGACATCTACATTTATGGTAAGTGTACACAACTGTACTTTTCACTGCAAACAGATGTGTATTAAATGTCACATGACATGAATCATAGCACAGATCCGCAGTGCCATGAACATCACAGGCTTCTTGCAAAACCATAGTGCGCACATATGTCCCTAGCTCCAGAACAATCATAGTAGCACTAGTCAGTGTGTATATTATATATTGCATTCTGGAAGTAATTCACAGACAGGCACATTAAATGTCCTCATTTGCATATGTTTTGTGCTTAGAGGCCCTTATCAGTATGATATAAAGCATAGTCACCATTTTGTCTGAGAATGCTTTAAGACCGGTAACAATGGAATCAGGACTTTATATTTTAGGACTTTGGACTCTGAGACGGGCATTCTAAAGGAAGACAAGATGTCTAGTAACGTACCCCTGCTCTGTGCTGAATCCCTATGATGGACGGCAGTAGTGGAGATATAGAGGAAGTGATGTATGTGGGTGTGAGAACACAGAACAGTGGCATGGTACTGCCATGTCCAGCTGTGGTGGGGGAGCACACCATAGGCAGCATGTACCTAGGAAAGTGAATGCCACAAAGGGCACAGTGGCCCCTGTATATAAGGTGAGGCATGGCAATGCATTTTAAGGGGGGACAGAGTGTGCAGTGCGCACTATAGGAGATCAATAGTTTGAAAGAGGAAGTGATGTCATTATAACATGTCCTTTGCTGCAGTGTGTACAGGAAAGGGGTAGTGCTTTCAGTACTACAGGAGATGGCTAACTGGATGCTGCATGAGGGAGGGAGGCAGACAGCTGTGCACAGGACATTTACTGAATGTCATGCACACACAGTAGCTGTTATATATCCCACAGCTCTTGCTGTAGGCCCACAAATGAGGCAATAGCTGAAAATGTTCACCACCCAAGAGGGTAGGGTGTTATTGCAAGAGTTTCTCACACACAGTATGTGCATACTGGACAAATGCAACACAGACAGGTTTGTTGGGACCAGGTTTGGTAGGGAATGGTGCAGGACATCATTGCTGTCAGTGGCCTTATCAGATCTCTGCAACAGGTGTGGGGAAGGGTAATTTATGTGATAGTGCATGCCAAGGAGAAGGCATGGGACATTGCCAAGGACATGTCTACCACTGATCCTATTTGGCACTGTGGGTAGATCACCAACACAGAAGTGGCTAACAGTGTTGCAGGAGATTCTGGTGCCCCTGCCTGGAGAAAAGTGTAGCCTTATAATTGGTGGTGACTTGGATGTTTGAGCTGGGCTGGTGATGACCACAGGAGTGAAAGCAGGGGATGCACCAGGTTACTAATAGCCATTACATTTCAGCATTGTAGAGTGCACTGCTCATGCATTTAAGGACTTATTCAGGAAGAGGCTTCTGCACATCTTTCTTCCAGATACCTTTGGGTTGTAATTGAAACACCTTGCAGGCTGTGTATGATGTTCTTCGTGTTTCACTGTTGCAGTCATCACACTTGGGTTATCTGCCTGAAGGTAGCCCTCAGTCGGCCCGAATACCAGAGTCTTGGGATTTCTGCATCGGATGCTGTCACCTCTTCCATGACGTCAGGTCATCAGGGGTATAAAACATGCAGCTGATGCCATTACATCAGCTTTTCTTGCCATGCGGGAGCCCGAAGCAGAATCAGTTTGTCAAGTGCTGGTCGGCCGCTACCTGAAATTTTTGTTTTTCGTGTTTCAAACCTTAAGTCTTCTAAAGCTAAGTACCTGATTGAGGATCCTTTTTTCTTGCTCTAACCGATGTCAGAAAAAGTTAACAATTGTCTTGCCTGTGGAAAGCAAATACTTCACAGAGATTTTCATTCTTACTGCGTCACCTGCTTAGTCCCAGACCACGACATTCCTCGCTGTCAGTTTTGTGCCTTGTTTAACTCCCAAACTATTCATTGTTAGGCTATCTTTGTCGCTAAATTCTTTCGCTCTCGTAGGGATAAAGACAGGGACAGACCACATAGGTCCAAAACTGCCGATGACGCTTCCGTTAAGCTACTTGCTAGTCCGCCAGTACTCAGTGAGGTGCCTTTGCAGCCCCTGATACCCACTTCTGCAGATTCACAGGCCTCTACTGAGACCCATTTGGAGTCCGGTATGCCGCGAAATGCCTCTTCGACTATGGAACCTGCGAATGTCTCTACCTTGGATGGGTCCAGAGCCGCTGTGCAGGCATCGGCTTCTGGCGGTGTATTCAGACCTTCCAATGTTCATACTAAACCGACTACTTCATTTCTGACCAAAACTACCAAGTTTCTCAGGCCCAGATTCACACAACGCCTAGGAAACCGATGACCAAAGCGCATCCTCAAGCTCCCATGCCACAGAAACAAATGCTTAGAATGGCTGAAGACGTTATTACTTTAATTAGGGGAAGCCAGCCTTCCTCCTCTAAAAGACAAAGAATTGATTTTCCTTCTGATTCTTCATATCATGAGTCCGATGACTCTGTTCCCTCTGATTACCAGGACATACCCTTATCTTCCTATAAGGATTCAGATGCAGTGAATTCTATTCCCTCTGCCTCCCCTCCAGAGGACTTTTCTTTTGGTGAAACCTTGCATACCTTAAGAGAGTATTTCCGCTGGGAATGCCAGAACTACCCACAGTCCAAAAAGAGGCACAGGCTTCTAGCTATGCCCCCTGTCCTGGATATTGTAGATGATGTCTTCATGGAATCCAGTCTTACCCCTGATACTTTACCACCAGCTTCTAGAAAGCCTGACCGGTACTACAGAGTACGTGACTCTCACAAATTTCTTTTTAAAAATCCCACTGCTGATCCAGAGACCATTTCCCGGGGACCTAAGGTATTAAGGTTACTACAGCCAAAAACCCTACCCCTTCGGACAGGGATTCTAGGGCTTTAGACAGATGGGATAAGAAGGTATATACCTCTGCAATTTATACCATCAGGGCTTTAAATTGCCAGTTTCACATGTTGAAGAACCAGCAGCATATTATGGAACTAATTAAACAGAAAATAATGTTGTTGATTCCTGATTGTGTAGAAAGTAAAGATTTACAAGAGTTAATGCATTCTGCAGACTAAGTTAGTAAACATACTTTGCAGTGTGGTTTTGATGCCATAAAAGCATCTTGTAGGTGTGTACTGAGAAGGCATGCTTGGCTGAAGGAACAAATCTTGCCAGACCATGTCAAAGCAAAATTCTAGATGCTCCATTAAACCAAGAATGTTTGTTTGGCCCAAAAGCAGAAGAAGTTCTTAAAAAATGGAGGAAAAAGCTAAATCAATACAATGCAGACTGTTAAAGATTTCCTACAGGTACAGACACCTAGATTCAGTAGGCATTGGCCTTCTAAAAACTGGTCCTTTCCAATCCCTCCCAGACCTTCTCAGTCCAAACCCGGGCAACAGACCACAAAGAATATAGTCTCAGGGTATGCAGAGATCTAAACAATGGAGTGCTCCCACATCAAAAACAGGGAGTGGTAAGCCACCCCCTAATGGAAAAAGTTCCCAATGACTTGTCTATCATCCTTCCCAGTCATGCCCAAGTACTTGCACCCCTAGGAGGAACACTCGCTCTGCATGCAAAAAAATGGAAGTACATTACCCACGACTGATGGGTTCTAAACATTGTATCCCAGGGATACAGATTCTACTTCCACTCACTGCCAACCCCAAGTGGGTTGCTAGAACTTCCTCCAAACCAGTGGGCAGAGGCTCAAAAGCAAGTATGTTCTCTTCTCAGTATCAGGGATATTCAGCCTATTGCAATAGAGCAGAGGGGACAGGGTTTCTACCCCAGACTGTTCCTGGTGCCCAGAAAAAAAAACTCTTTGTGCCCTATTCTGGATCTGTCCATTCTCAACACCTTCCCGGTGGTACCAAAATTCAAAATGCTTACACTCCAACAGCTCCTTCCTATGCTAGCCAAGGGCTCCTGGCTGGTCACCCTAGCCTTAAAAGAAGCTTATCTGCACATCCCCATTAGGGAATCTTGCAGGAAATATCTACGTTTCTTGGCAGGCTCTATGCACTTCCCTTTGGCTTATCTACTGTGCCCAGGGTATTCACAAAGTGCCTGTCTCCAGCCATTGCATTCTGCAGGCAGAGAAATATTCAAATCTACCCATACTTGGACGGTTGCCTGATTCAGGCGGACAGTCAGGAATTGCTACTTCAGCACCTGACGTTTGTAAAGAGACTTCTTACTTCTCTGGGGTATACCATCAACAAAATGAAATCACATCTGGTACCCAGCCAAAAGATTGTATTCCTGGGAGCAAGCTTGAACATAACTTCCCAGATGGCATTCCTCACTCCAGAAAAGCTGGTTTATTTGACAAATTACTTCAAACTACTGGCCAAAACCGAGCTATCTGCAAGAAAAATACTGCAAGCACTAGGGTTCATGGCCTCATGCATTCTACTAATTCCATATGCAAGAATGCATATGAGGAAACTTCAGTGGTACTTAAAAAGTCTCTGGTGTCAACATTCTCAGGACCTGGAAACACTGATTCTTATCATTCCTCGTCTAAGGACTGAGTTCCTTTGGTGGGCAGAAGCTTGCAACCACAACAAGGGACTCCCTTTCACTCAACCCCCTCGCCTCCCAAACTCTGACAACAGATGCATCAGACTATGCATGGGTGGCTCACATGGCAGGCAAATTAATTCAAGGTAAATGGAGCCCAGGACAAATTCACTTGCATATCAATCAAAAAAATGTTAGCTGTACAGAATGTACTGACAGCCTTCAAATACCTTACCCTTCCAGGACAACTCTTGATAAAGACAGACAACACCACAGTTATGTGGTACATAAACAAGTGGGGGGATCTCATTCCTACCCACTCTGCAGGTTAGCCATGGCCCTATGGAATACAGCTTTGAGCAATCAAGTGCACCTGCAAGCTCATTTCCTGCCAGGCAAACAAAATTCACTGGCAGACGACTTAAGCAGAAATCTACTGGACCCACATGAGTGGAAACTGGAACCCAACTCATTTAAACTTCTAACCCACAGGTGGGGGACACCAGAGGTGGACCTCTGCCTCCCCCCAGAACCATCAATTGAGCAAATTTTGCACCAGAAATCCCCACAGCCAAGCATGGAAAGTGGATGCCTTATCCTTTACATGGGAAAACCTCTCAATCTATGCCTTTCCCTCTCTGCCCCTCCTCTCAAAAGTACTACTCAAGGTCAAACAGGACAGACCAAGGACAATCCTTATTGCACCAGACTGGCCACTCCAGCACTGGTGCAATAGGGATTGTCCTTATTGCACCAGACTGGCCACGCCAGCACTGGTACCCACTCCTATGCAGTCTGACAGCAGTGCCACCCTGGCACCTGCATCAAACCCCCTCTCTGCTGTCCCAGCAGGAGGGACAGATTATGCATCCTCAGCTGCAAACCCTGAACCTTGCAGCCTGGCCTATTCCCTGAATACACCACCAGCAACCCTCAGCAAACAGGTGCTGGATGACATCCTTTAGGCCAGGAGGCCTAGTACTAGGAAATCCTATTAAGAAAAGTGGAAAAGATACTATTCTTGGAGCCAGTCTCAAGGAAAGGACATAGCTGTGCCCATCTTACCTCAAATCCTAGATTTCCTAGCAGAGCTGCTCCACAAAGGCCTATCCTTCTCATCAATTAAGATTCATGTGTCTGCCATCTCAGCCCATTACAATTCTGAGCCACCCCTCTTCTATCACCCTCTGATTAAACAGTCCCTGAGAGGAGCTAACAATTTAAGACCCCCTGAGGAGAGCTCCCACTCCTGCCTGGGACCTCACCTTTGTACTAGAGAAATTTACGCTTCCGCCTTTTGAGCCTGCTGCTACAGCAGAGTTAAAATTCCTCTCTTGGAAAACAGCCTTACTTCTAGCCATCACTTCAGCAAGAAGGGTGTCTGAGTTGCAGGCTGTTATGGCGGTGGAACCCTTCATTATTTTCCATGCAGACAGGGTTTCCCTCAGGTCTAACCCATCATTTATGCCCAAAGTGGTATCCAGTGTGGCTTTAAACCAATTCATCCATTTACCAACCTTCTTCCCTAATCCTCAGAATAAAGGGGAAAGGATCCTGCACTCCTTGGACATGCACAGACAGCTCAGGTCCTACCTTGACAGGACTAAGCCTTTCTGAAAAACTGACCAGCTGCTAGTCAGCTTTACTACAGGGGCAGAGGCTCTGCAAGGTAATTTCAAAGCAAACCATTTCCAAATGGATAGCATACTGCATCCATTTCTGCTACAAACACCATGGAAAAACTATCCCACAGGGGATCAAAACTCATTCCACTAGGGCTACCTCAACCTCTACAGCTTTTCTAAAGGGTGTCACTAACAGGGAGATCCTGGAAGCTGCAACCTGGAGTTCTGTACACACCTTCACCATGCATTACCACTTACCTGTCTTTTCTAAATCCAGAGCTGGATTTGCCTCAGCAGTCTTACAAGGCCTGCTAGCCAGCCTTAATATTTCTTGATTGCCTCCACCCTTCCTCAGCTTTGGGAATCAACCCAAGTGTGATGACTGCAACAGTGAAACATGAAGAACATAGTACAGTTGTGTACACTTACCATAAATGTAGATGTTCGAGTGTATTCACTGTTGCAGTCCTGGTTACCCTCCTTCCAGCCCCCTAACTTCTCTGTTTTCTACCTTTGCTCTTTTTGGCCATATCTTATGGATTTGGTATTTACTTTTTACTGGAGGTGTTCCACACCATTTAATTGCTTCCTATTTTGGGGGCTTGTGACATCTGGGGCAAGAAAAACTGATGTAATAGCATCAGCTGCATGTTTTATACCTCTGACGACCTGATGTCATGGAAGAGGTGACAGCATCTGACGCAGAAATCCCAAGACTCTGGTATTCAGGCCGACTGAGGGCTACCTGCAGGCAGATAACCCAGGTGTGATGACTGCAACAGTGAATACACTTGGAACATCTACATTTATGGTAAGTGTATACAACTGTACTTTCCCCATATGCTGTTTACATATTTGTCATTTACCAGCATGCCTGCCACAGGCGGGGGTCCATTATAATAGGGCAGCACATGTTTTACACCAGTAGGTTGCCTTTCAATGACAGTGATGGTTGTGTGCACGTGGTACAGTTTGACATGGCAACACTAACATAGAGGGCTCACAAACATCCCCTCACAGATAAGGCCCCTGTGGACAGACAAGCTGAACCTACAGCTTTGCTAGTGTTTGGCAGACATCCTGTAACTGTGATCCCCACCCAGGCTACACAGACGTTCCCAGCTCACATAGCATCTGTGAACTTTACTGCCTTTGATGTGCATGTGTACCCCATACAGAAGAGGAGTAATGGTTTGTGGCACGGCAATGACTTTCTCTAATTCTGTCCCAGACCTGAGTGCAAGACTTAATGTGGAGATTTATAGGTCCATGATCCAGTCACAAACTTCTGCTACATACAGCATTGTGGAGATGTCACTTGTGCTTTGTGGCCTGCATAATGACATGACGTAACTGTGTGGTCTACTGTATGATGTGTAGAGCCTACACAATGACATATAGTATAGGGATAGAGAGCAGACAGTGCTCAGGTCACTGTTGGCTAACATTGCACCCACTGATGCTTCCATGAGGCAGATGGTAACCACCATCATGCTTGTCTCTGTAGGCTACATTGTCCCTAGCCATAGGAGAGTCAGGAGGGGATGTTGCCAGTCACAGACCATTCCTAAGACAACATCACTGTTGGCGCTGGTCACGGAGGGCACCACGGTTGACTCCGGTCACAGAGGGTGCCATTGTTGGCTGCAACCACAAAGCTACCACTGTTGGCTGCAACCTCAGAGGCCACCACTGTTGGCTGTAGTCACAGAGGCCTGTAGCCACAGAGGCCGCCACTGCTGGCTGCAGCCACAGAGGCCACCACTGCTGGCTGCAGCCACAAAGGCCACCACTGCTGGCTGCAGCCACAGAGGCCGCCACTGCTGGCTGCAGCCACAGCGGCCGCCACTGCTGGCTGCAGCCACAGAGGCCACTACTGCTGGCTGCAGCCACAGAGTCCACCACAGCTGTTACAGTGGCCACCACAGTTATCTGCCCTCACAGAGGTCACCACAGTTGTCTGCCATCACAGAGGCCACCACTGTTGGTGGCCATCACAGAGGCCACCACTGTTGGCGGCCGTCACAGAGGCCACCACTGTTGTTGGCCATCACAGAGGCCACCACTGTTGGCGGCCGTCACAGAGGCCACCACTGTTGGCGGCCATCACAGAGGCCACCACTGTTGGGCATGGCCAATATCATGTTCATGCAGCTGACATTCCTCAGCCTCCTCATTTGGGACACCTCACCAGATCATACACTGTCACATCTGTACTTTCACACCTTTGATATCCTCTGTGGACAGATGTAGTTGTGTGCCTATATGTGGCCATCATTTGAGACACAGATGCTGTACATCTTTTACATACTGACACAGGACATCTCATCAGGGGCCACACACATTCTAATTAATTTTACTTCATCCCTACTGTGACATCCCTCCTTTGGGCCAGTGATCAATGAGCCTCAGTCCTCACCACTGACACCAGTGGGGAACATTCACTAAGGAAAAATAATAGATACACTCATTATTTTCAGATGCAGCTCTCTGCACCAAGTACAGTTTCCCTCACGTGCACACAGTGAATGCACACTCCAGTCCTGAGGATATTTTTTTTTTCTCCAGGCCCAAAATAAGACTCCCACTGACACACCTATAGAGTTGTGTTCTTAGCCAGGTGTTCCAAGCCATGCCCTCTACAACCCTCTCTGTGAAATCAGTGCTCTCAATGTCCCTGTTTAAAGTAGCTGATACACACACACTCTCTTTGAGATTTGATTTTCACACACACACACAGACACACACACACACAGCTGGGAAAGGCTGGCGCAGCTTACCCGCTTTGCCACCTCCACCCAGACTATAATGTAGATACAATGTCACCAGAGCAGCCAAAGACAGCTACACTAAGGCTGTTACTAGGGTACCCAATTACTCTCAGTAAAATTAACACTTATACAAATGGGAATGTTTGACCAAGCAGCAAGACTTTCAGGAAGATGGTGCCATAGTGCCACTAAATAAATGCAGTTACTCTCAAATGTTAAATATTTTCTAAAAGACCAGCCACAATGAAATGTATAAATATATTTAATAATAAATAACAAAATACAAAACATGAAAATACTGAATGTTTATTTATGATAAACACCAGAGTTTCATTCCAAAGGAAAAAAAATGCAAAGACTCAGGCAGATAGAGAAAAACAATATTTAGCTAATCTCTCTATATTTTCCTGAAGAATTACTGTTCCCTAGTTACTTACTAAAGCAAGGCAAGATGAAGTTAATTGATTGTCTCTTGTCGGGTCTAATAACAGTGTGTCTGTCGCATCTCCCACTAGTATTCAAACAGAGTTTCAGTACTGGCTACAGAACGATGTCACATCTGGTCACCTGACTTGTGGTTCCTACACTACTCCCTCATTAGCAACTGAGCCTAGATTTGGCACTGATATGTCACAATACACACACAGAACTTTAGCCAAGGTATATTGCAGCATTTGGAAACAGTAAAACAATTCCAACAATTCCATCCTTCCTGCATAGACTAATAAGCCATACTTTGGCACCTCAGGGTAACACTGAGGACAGTAGAGCAAGATCCCAGCCCATGTTTTTCAAAGACATTGCATCTCTGGCTGCATTCAGACCTGTGAGATAAAATATTTATGGGCTAAACCAAGTCATTTAATTTCAGGCTATTTCTCTTAAGGTTAGCTGGGCTGTGCTTAACCCCTACCCTTCCATTATCCTTTGTTACTTATATGCATTTAATCAGTTACAACAGTACAGTCTGACATACATGTATATTTCTTTCCTGTCCGGCAGGACCTACAGTTGATACATTTTTAACACAAGCATCTGTACAAATCAGTTTGATAGTCAAAAGTCAAATAATTATTTACAAAACTCCAGCTAGCTATGATGGCATATGTTGCACATTCATTGCCCAGCTTCCCCAAGCACAATCGGCACTACCTGACATCATCATACTTACCACAAACCCATCAATCTCTGAGACTGCAGTGCCATCGCAGTGCACACTACCAGTGTTCACAACACTGTAGCTTCACCCCAGTATTATAGGGGTATGATCGACGACTCCAATCAACTTGCTACCAGGTTCACCTCCCATGATCCTGGAACATATGATAGTTTTGCTGTCACCTGTCACTGTTTCCTTTCCCACTTGTGCATGTGATGATATTTATGCTCTGAGTATTCCCTAACACGTGTGGTTAAGGTGTTATCTGTTACCCACCATAGCCAGTTCATGCTTTACCTTTCATAACCTGGGTGTGATAATGCATATGTGTGTGTGTGTGTGTGTGTGTGTGTGTGTGTGTGTGTGTGTGTGTGTGTGTGTGTGTGTGTGTGTGTGTGTGTGTGTGTGAGAGCATGTATGTGTTTGTCATGGTCATAGTTGTAGACCAGATCTCATCTGTTTGCTAGCGCCACAATGTATTGTCTGTACTGTTGCCTAGCATGTGGTACTGCCTATTTACATCCACCACCATCTGACTGTCTGCCATGCTCCTCAGCTGCTGGGCTTACAGTTATGGTCGGCCCTGTTGGGATGTTTTCCTGCTGCTTTAGCTGTTTCTGCAGCGCTATGTTATACAACATGACAAATACAACAAGGATTTGGCTGCATGTCTGTGGTGCATACTGCATTGACCCACTGAATGCATCAAGGCAGTGGAAGCATCCCTTCAGTTATCCAAAAACATATTCCATATGGTTCTGAGTTCTTGGATGTGCAGTGCTGTGAACCAATTTTGACATGATCAGGGGGTAGTGGATGTGGGTCATCACCCACAGCAAGTATCCTATAGGGTGTTACAGCATTGGTTAATGAATGGCCTCAGTTCAAAAATGTAATACCGCAGTGAGCTTCATTGCAGTGTTTTGTTTTGTACTGGCCAATGGAACACTTTTCGATGATTTTTCCCCTTTTCTCAACTGTGGTGCAACTGTGGAGTTGGCATGTAGAATTTAGGAAGTTGGGGCAGAGTCTCCCACACGAGGGGTGAAGAGGGGCAAACTCCTGCAAAAAAATGTATTTTTTAGAGATTTTTTTTAAGGTTTTTATCTTGCCATTTATTTTAGTATTCATCTTTTGGAAACTGGTGAGTCAAAAGAGTTCTGTGATTGCCAGTAATTAAACCATTCACAGCTCCAGCTCTTACCCAGCATCACCTACAACACACAGCAGTGCTAGTAGCATACTTCTGAACCCCCTGTGTGCATCTACTACATAAATGACTGTGAGGGAAGTCTCCAGCCCCCCACATACAAACTACTACTGGTATAGGTCAGATGTGCCATGTAGTAGAATCAGGTGTCAGGCTTAACAATGCTGCGTTAATCATTGATTATCCTTTTTTCTCCTCCTCCCTTCTTCATTTATTCCAACCATCCCAGTGCCCCTGTACAGTGCTGGATATTCCTGTTTCTCCTACTTTTGCCCTTGGACTACTCTGAGCAAGCAAGGGCCAGAGTGGATCTTAAAGGGCTTCCTGAGAGGCTGTGCCATCAACTGCTTCTGCTACTGATGGAGGTTATTATGACCTACCCTTATTTTCCCACCTTCACCACTGCATTCACTGATGATATCCTGGGGCTGTTCCCCTCTGTGGACCACACCTCCCTTCAGGGAGTGTCTTTGAAGGCCACCGCTCCACCTCAAACACTTGAGAAACTAATCAAACCCGGATAACTTGAGCCATATTTAGGGATCATCAACTGCCCTTTTGTCCATCACTAATGTGTAATTCCAGAGATGTTGCACTGAAAATCAAGACTGTACTCTCTTGGGGATTTCTCTTGACTCTGAGGCAGTGCAGTCTCAGGGCTGGTATATACAAGTAGCAGGATGTGTGGAGCCTGGATGCAGGTGGGCTTGCCCCCAAAAGCTTTTGTGTGTGTGTGTGTTTTTTTAAGATGCCTTACATTTGAGTTCTTATGAGGATTTGTAATTGCTGTTTCATTAGGCATTCATTAGGAAAACTTTGAGAACTGCTTGTGTGGTGCACACAAACTTTATAGATGATGCTGTGAGTATTACCTCCTTGGAGTTGATAGCAGCCTTTCCTGATGATGTATATTACACTCTTTAGACAAGAGGAGCAGAGGAGGCCTTGATGGTGTGTGTGTGTGTGTGTGTGTGTGTGTGTGTGTGTGTGTGTGTGTGTGCCTATGTCTGTATGTAATTAGTGGCTCTTAGGACTTCAGGGAAGTGAGCTATGCTTTAAAATGCCCACTTAGTGATGAATGTCAAATAAGCAGTCATTGGGAACCATATATGCTTCTCCACATGCTGCAACACAGTGTAAAGGAACTGATGTATAATATGCAAGGTTGATGTTTGCAATATTCCTAAATCAGTGAAAGGACACTAGCTCAGATGTTTAAAGCTGCATATATTTTAATGTGTACCGGGATGGGAAGTCCACACATCCACTTTGAATCTGATTTGTTTGTGAGCAGCACAATTTAACAAAAAGTTGTATGGTTTCCCTGTCCATAGAGAAGTGGTCTACAGTTTGATGGCCAGTCTGGTGCTGGTAGGCCTGCTCCTGATTGCACCATCTGTGATAAGGAGGAGGGCTGTGGCACACCACGTCATGGGCACTGACTCCAAGAGTGGTCCATAATGCGCTGTCCAGCTGTAGCTGTTGCTGCAAACATTTTATGGCTGAAACATTTGATGGCCAGTCTGGTGCTGGTAGGTGAGCTCCTGATTGTACCATCTGTGATGATGAGGAGGGCTGTGGCACACTATGTCATGGGCACTGACTCCAAGAGTTGTCCATAATGTGCTGTTCAGCTGTAGCTGTTGCTGCAAACATTTTAGATCACATGTACACCATAAACCCTTAGTGTTCATAACAGGAGTGCACCACAGTGCTGCACACTTTTATCTGTGTATCCATCTTCCATGCTTGATGCTGTCATTTGCATAATCACTGTGCCTTTTTTGCATCGTGAACCTTAACCTTATTTCTGTATTTTTATTTAGTGGTTTGCATATCCTAACATTTCCTTTCTACTTGTGTTTGTTAGTTTTCTCCTCCCTGCACATTTCTGCCACCAGTGCTATTTTGTGAAGTCCCGTGCACTCTTTCTGAATCCCTACCTACGTTTTGGGTTAACTGGGTCTTAACATGTACAATTAGTAAGGTTATTGTATCTTTTCAGTGAGTTATCTTGACTCAGAATCCTATTTATTAAAGTGCATGTCTGTAGTCCATGAACACATAAAAAAGGATATGCCTTTTCCAATCTTCTTTCTTAATTTTATTGGTAGTTTCACTACATCACAGTAGTCTTCCCAGGATTTATTTTTTTTAATCAGAGATAGTCAGTGTATCAGTATTTCCCATTCTCTTCTTGTATTTCTTTCCATTTAGTTTGATGTAAGTGCTGATATTTTCTGAATGATTATATTCTTTAATTTATGAAACTATGTAACTCTGTAGACTTGATTGCCAAAGCAGTGGGTACTGTATCTTGGCAGAAAATCCCAACAAATTAAATGGCTCAAAAGCTTTAATGAATAATATACACTTCATGGCAAGACAGCAGTAGTAGGAGTAACAGTGGGCAGAAATTAACTGTTTGTAATCTTGACAGCTCAGTGCAGCAGAGACAGAAAGTAAGAGGAAGGAGAGACTGGGCTATGTTTCATACTAATTGTATGTAACTGAACATCTCTAACAGTAATGTACCAACTAGGCGTAAGCATTTTGAATGCACAAGATATTGTTATAGTGTAAGTAGTATCGTTTCCTTAAATCCTATATAAAGCTATCTGAAGCTAACTTTTAAAGGCTTTTTTTTACTTAAGTAATTTTTATTTTGAAACAAAAATATTGCAGATACAACATAATCTAAATTCTAATACATAAATAACTATATATACTGTGTACATTTGGCCTGCAGGAAAAATCAATAAATGAAACCAGTTTGATACAAAATGCATAGATTAATGTACAATTAAGTAAAGCATTTACAGTAATCAGAGAGAGGCACAGTCCAGTTGCAGATTTTCAATAAGATGTAGTACCTGTCTCCAAGAATTATTTGTTAATGTGTTAGGATAGATTCTCAGTTCTTTAATCTTGATCTCTTTCTGTGCCGTGTTCATTAAAGATATAAATTCTTCCATGGACATTGGTGAAGCAGAATTCCATTTCATCGTTATGCCCTTTCTAGCAACTATTAGAATGGTCCACAATAAATAATGATTGTCCCTCTTCAAATGAAGACCTTCATTTATATTTAGTAGCACTAAAGCTTTAGATAATATAGACAAATCTGTGAATAGAGCTTGTAAAAAATATTAATATAATTCCAGACTTGTTTCATACTAGTGCACTCATAAAATATGTATCCAATCTGCCCCGCATGCTTGAGAAGATCTCCAACATAAAACTTTACTAAAGGTAATAAAATTGGCTGTTTTATCTGATGGTAGGAATGTTCTATGGAGAAACTTCCAGGTATAAATTCTCTAATGTCGTGACCAAGAGGTTAATTTAACAGAAAGCAAGAGATTGTTTTTAATTTCTGTAGTTAAAGATAAGGAATGCCTCTTAGTAGTATAATTCCAATAGTTTTCTTGAGGTTTGTTTTGTTTTATATGTTATTAATATTTTATACAGACTTGAGGTGATGTTATTCAAGTTAAAATTGTTACAAACAATTTCATATAAATAGATGACAAACTTTGTCTTTCCTTTGAAAGAAGAACTCTTAATTATTCTGCATAAATCATGGGAATATGACAGAACACTTTGTAGAAGTAGCCAATCTTGAAGTGATTGACAAGACATTGTAATGCAATTTAAACTGTCTAGTACCTTATGTTCACTCATATAATGTTGCCAACATATGACATTTTTAGATTCCCAGATATTTAATTGCAATTTGTCAATAATTTTTGTTTTTGTAATACTAAAGGGAATCAATGTGTCAAACCAAAGCTTGATCTCTATGTTCATGTTAATAAATTTCCTGAATGTATTAAATATAAAATTAATGGCATTTAATTGTACAGGTTTTGATACATTGTATTGTATAGAGGGCATACCATAACTTATTAAATCGATTAGTTAGTGGAACATTAACTGAAGTATGACTTTCGTTTAAAAATGGTTAAATGTAAGCACTTCCAGTTTACAGTATAATTGGGGTCTACCCAATTTATAATTGTTCCAATTAGAGGCCTTGATATATGTTTCTTTATCAGGAAATTTAATTCATTCTTGTTCCCAAGCTCTAATATGATGAGTAAAAGCTATTCTGTTTTTATTTGGAAACCTTAAAAATTTTAATAAAAGAAAGTTTATGTTTTCAAGAAATTTTCTGTTTGGGATCATAGATATGGCTTGTGAGATATATAATATCGTCAGTAAAAGTATCATTTTTATTAGCTGTTATCTGTCCTCAAAGGTTATAAACATTTTATTCCACATTTCCATATGGAATTTCAATTATTTTTATAATGTTATTATAATTTATGTTTATTGTTTCTTCAATAGTGGTGCATACAATAATGCCCAAACAATCAAAAGTAGGTACTTGGTTGCCAATAATCTGATTTTTGTCAGCTTGTATTTTTTTCTTTTTATTCTAAAACAAGTATGTTGATTTTTGTTTATTAAACCAGAGATTGAATGGAACTTCATCATTATTAATAGATCAAATTCATTTAGAGTTGCTTTAGAATTAGATAAAGTTAGTAATATGTCTTCTGCAAATAACATTATCTTAGGTATAATGACTATATATTTTTACACCTTTTATGTTTGTATCATTCCTTAATAACTGGGCAAAAATTTCAATAACTATTGCAAAAAGAATTGGGGGCATGGGACAGCCTTTTTTGGTGCCCTTGGTTATAAGAATGGACACCAAAGTAAGTGGGCCTAATTTTATATAGGCTAGATTGTTTTTATATATATTCCTTAAAAGTGAAATGAAGCAAGGAGGAAAATAAAATAAAGTTAATACTTTGAATAATTCCAATTTAATGAGTCAAATGCTCTTTCTACATCTAAACCAATTATTTGAGTTGGTGAACAGGAAGTGACCAGCTGAGTTGTTGGATTTGATGGTTTGCACTAATAGTCTATTGGATGACTGGAGTGATATGGAGTTGGAGTGGGGCTAGATGATGTTTTTCATGGCAGGTGTATTATCTGGTTGGTTAAGTGCTTTGTGAGCCACAATGAGTTGCTTATACTGAATCTGCCTGGGAAGCTCTAGCCATCCAAGATAATTTAGATTTTTACAATAATGTGTTCTACAGGATAGATCAGTTGCAAATCTTGCTATGTTTTTATAGAAACTTGAGAGTTTGTTAAGGTCATTTTTATTTAGGCTGGCAAGTAAAGGGGAAGCATAGGAGAGTGTAGAGAGTAGGTGGGAGTGGGCAATTGAAGTCCTAGCATATGGGGTAAGGAATGGCTTTATCCTATATAGTGAGCCCAGTTTTCTGTTAATGGTTTTGATTGTTTTGTTGACATGCACATCAAACTTAAGATTGTTGTCTATAATGACTCCTAGCAGTTTTGTATGGGCATCTGGAGAGATTATGGTACCGTTATTGGCCTTAATGGAGAGAGTTAATGCCAGTGATCTTTGCGTGGGGGTGAAAAGTAGGAGTTTTGTTTTATTAGGATTTAGAATCAGACAGCGAGTGTCAAGCCAGTTCTCTACTATATTGAAAGTACTCTGAGTTATTGATATCAGCTCTGTTTGTGAGGTGCCAGTGCAGATCAACATTGAGTCGTCTGCATATTGAATGCAGATGGCTTCAGGGAAGACTGTGTGGAGGTCATTGATAAAAATGGAAAACAGAAGTGGTCCCAGGATAGACCCCTTTGGGACAGCTAGAGTGTTGGGAAGGAGGTTTGAGAGTTGGTTCTGCCATAAGATGGATTGTAGTCTATTGTTCAGGTAGGATTCAAACCATCAGAGAGAGTGATTGCCTAGGGACATTGTTGCCAGGGTGTTGAGAAGATGGTGATTGACCATGTCAAAAGCCTTGGACAGGTCTAAGAAGAGGGCTGAAGATAACTTGTTGTTGTTCCTGTTGTAGTTTATAGCATTATAGAAGGTGAGGAGAGCTGTGGTGGTACTATGATGTGGCCTGAAGCCATGCTGGGATTTAGCCAGTAGGTTGTTTTGGTTTAGAAAGTACAGGAGCTGTTTATGGATGCATTTTTCCATTATTTTTGCCAGAGGTGGTAAGATGGCTATGGGTCTATAATTGGATAACTCAGTAGAGTTACCACCTTTATGGAGGGGTATGACACAAGATATTTTCCAGATAGAGGGGACTGAGGCTTCTGATATGGACCGATTAATTAGAATGGAAAGGGGGTACATTATGGTATCTGCAGCTTTTTGCAAATATTCTGCTGGGAGAAAGTCTGCAGCTAGGGTAGTAGGTTTTAATTTTTTGAGTAGTGAACGAATGAAAGATGTAGAGACTGGTTGGAAGCTAAAGGAGATCTGGGAGCTGGGAGTGCTATCCAGTAGGTTAGAGGAGTTAAGGGGTATTTGGGTGTTAGCAACATCCGCTGGTAGTTTATCAGTAGAGGCTGAGGGAGGTGGAGTGGTGATTTGACTTGAGTGCAGTAATTTATTTATCCCTGCCCAGACTTTTTGGGGGTTATTTTAGTTCCCTTGTTGGAGATGGAGGTAGTAGTGTTTTTATCTAATAGAATAGCTCGTTTTGTCTCATTTCTTAATTGTCTAAATTTGGTTTGGTTTATGGGGTCTTTTGTAGCATGCCATGTTGCCCATGCCTTATTTCTGAGTATGATTTTTGTTTTAGTGTCTTTAGAGAGCCACGGGGCAGCTTTTGTTTGTACCCTCGTCGAATGAGCATCGAGGATGGTGAGGAATTTATTGTTAAAGTGGGAGGCAGCTTTGTCTAGGGCAGGTTCTTTAGGGCAGCCCAGTTGCATGCTTTAAGTTCATCCTGAAACTTACTAGGATTGAAGCTTTTACTATTTCTTATTGTTCTCTAGATGGGCTGCTGAGAGTAATTAGCTTTGTGCTTGCAGATAAAGGTAAGAAAGTGGTCGCTGAGGTCATCAGTGATGACCCCCGCAGGATAAATCTTGAGTTTCTGCTACTTGTGGTATATTAAATTAGTTTTCATTTACCCAGTCTAGCTATAAATGGTTTATAGTGATTAAATTTACTTCTATTAGTGTTTCCCATGCATCTAGATGCTATTTACTTCATAGGGGGACCAAAATATTCACTGTGTGCTTGGGAAGTACATCTGCTAAAAAGTTCCTTTTACTTCCTTTCAAAACAGTGAAGGAGACCTCAGCCTGAGCTACTATGCAGTGAGTAAGTAAAGGAACTACAGAGGAGCTTGTGGGCCTTCATGAGGTATGTAAAAAGTGTCACCTCTTTGCTAGAAATGGAATCTTTTGATTTTGAGTGAAAAAGGAAAGAAAAGAGTTGAAAATGAAGTGTATGAAGTAAATGAAGCTTAAATAAAATAAAAAATCTGTTTATGTACAGTTATCAGTTCTTAAACGTATGAAAACAGTATAATAATCACTTCTATTTTCTTGGGAAAGATATTTAAGCAGCAGAACAATAAATTAATGTTTAAATTGCAGGTTAGTTGTTTGGTGTGTAGGAATATTTTCCTTTCCCCTTTCTAGCATTCTGATTACATATAATAGATGGATTTCTATGTGCATGATTAAGATATCTTAAATTCTCTAATAGGGATCAAGCAATAAACTAGATATTTCATAAAAGTGACAAGTTAAAGTCAGTGAGAAGAAGCATTATGCTAATAATTGTGATAGATTTCTTCTTATGGCAGTACTTGGTTAAATATGAAGGAGCCTTTACTAACAAAAAATGCACATTCATTTAAAAATAAAACTTTGTTGTTTGGTTATGCATCTTGCAGAATTATTGTTATTTATGTCAGATAGCATGGATATAAACATTACTGAGAATATTTTTTCAGTATTCAGAGGCTGATAAAGTGGAAACTGTCTTTTGTTTCTTCTTTTTAACATGCAAACCAATATTCTTTTCCTAGGATCCTTTTAAGGAAGAGAAGAACAATCCAAGTTGTTATGGTTTCTTTTCTTCTGTGTTAAAAGTTCTCACTTCATTAGCCAGGGTTATTTTAATTTATGTTGGATAGGTTAGTTGTGCTTTCATGTTATTCTGCTTGAGCAGTTTTATAAGTGGCCAACATTTCTTCCTCAAGTCAAGCAATCTGGTGGAATAGTCACTGTCAAATCTAATCTGCCTCTGCTTGCACTTCAAGAGACTTTTTCTCCAGGCAGTTCTGAGTACTAGTTCTTTGTCTAGATAAGACATGAATTTCATTACAATTAATCTGGGAGGTGATGAAGGTAATGTTGATATTGGCTTCCCTATTACTCTGTATGCTCTTTCAGTTCCATATGAGAAGCCTTCCTGTAAGTTTAAAATTTCTGGTATCCAAGTATTTAAAAAAGAGATAATGTCCTCACCTTCACTTTTTTCGGGTAATCCAGAAAATATAATATTTGTCCTTATTTCCCTGTTTTCCAAATCATCTACTTTGCTGAATAGCCAAGTATTTTGCTTGAGAAGGAATTCAGTTTGAGTTTCATCTTCTGTTAATGTCACATCTGTGTCAGTTAAGGATGTCTCTATGTTAATTATTTTTAACTATTGTAGGACCATTTCTTTAAGGGCATCTGTTTGCTTCTGGCAGATTTCTTTGAGATTTTCTAGGTTTTCTTTGAAGTTATTCATTTTTACAGACAGTTCCTGTAAAGTTGTAGTCACCAGCTGCAGTTCCTTCTAAAGAGAAGTTTCAGTGTGAGTTCTTAGTACTGCTCATTTTCTCAAGGTATAAAAGTCTCCAGTAAAATTTGACAGGAAAATATCTATAAAAGTTCACCAAAGTCACAGGTTTTGAGTATTAGGTAATTATCGGTGAAATTTGATAAGTTTTGTTAAGAAAGAATACTTATTTTCCTGTAGTTTGAGAGCTCTGAAAATATGCTGCTTTCGGTAGAGCATCTTGGCTCCGCCACTTTTAAATACCTTTGTGGTAAATTTGGTTTAGGTATTCATAACTCATTTCTTTCAACCCCATACTCCCACTCACCAGTCTTAACCAAAATGCATTTGTTGTTTAAATGGTAAACGTAGCTGGTAACTAGCTCAGCTAGACACCAGGTGAGACTTGAAAGTGCAGGTGCATGAATATTCTATGGATTTTGGTGATCAGAAGTGAGTAAAATCACTAGACTATCAATACCTGTATTTGATTTACATGCTGGGGGATTGTCAGTAATTTCCATCTACTATGCTAAGAAGTTCTAGAGACTGGGATGGAATGAGGTCACTGAAATACCACAGTTTTATTTATCTTGCATTCTGTGGAGAGGATCAAACTGTGATCAAACCATTAATTAAATTGACATTTGCTATATTTTGCTTACCCATTTCCTGTTAGACTGATATCCATATTTTTCTAGTAAACAAAGACTTCCTGTCTTTTATATAGGCAGTATATGTCTATGAAACCTTGCTAAAACCAAAAATTACAGATGCAGAGATCTCACTACCAGAGTAAAGTATACTAAGACTGTGCTGCCTGTCTAAAATAGCAGGAGGGATAGCTATGTTATATGAGCATCAGCTATGAATCACAAATACCCTATGTTAGTGTCATAGTTTGGCAAATCAGAAACGGTTATTGCTGTTCTCGGACTGAAGCAGAGGCAAATGGTACCATATTAGGAAACATCTTATCTTAGATTTCTGCAAGCATAAGACATCATTTAATAATACTAGCAGACATTAACGTAGACTGGCCTAGACAATAAAGACTTTCGGCTTTTCCCGGTTAGGGGTCGCCACAGCGGAACTCCGGTCCACTTATGATTGGCAGTGGATTTTTACGGTGCCGAGTTGCCAACCCGACGCCCGACCTTCAACGAAGGCACGCCCATTCATGCTCGCACCTACTTGCATGTCTTTAACGTCACTCGACCACGGGGAGGACATGCAGACTCCACACAGAAGGTGCTCCAGCTGAGAATCGAACGGGAGAACCTCTTGCTGTGAGGTGACAACTGTAACCACTGCACCACCGTGGTTGACTTTCAGAAAAACATACCAAACAACAGCAAATAATAAACCTTTTTGATTTGACTTGACTTAATTCAACAGGGAACCCGATACCCATAGACAAAACACCAGATAAAGACATTGAAAAATACTGTATCTTGACTACTAACCCTGCGCACACAATCCAAGATGGAGCACTTCAGACTCTTATCAGTGACCATGAGCCAATATATACAGTTTGGAAGCAGACTAAAATATAAAATAACATAATATGCAACTGGGTTTGTAACAAAAGTAAGTCCAGGGAAGACCTATTTAATACTCAACTAGCAAACTGCAGGATGTCCATCAAGTAACTTCCACTGGACAACACTGTAACTTATTTAATAACACTTTCCTGAATTCTAATATACCTACGATATTAAAAAGTAAAATCTAGACAAGTACAAGTGTTTATACTACATAGGAAACAAATAATAGCACTAAGTGATTAAGCATGGAGAGTATGGAAAATTGACATAACCCAGTACAACCTACAAAACAGAGAACACTCAAAATAAAGTAAAAACTCGCTACAAAATGAAAATAAAAAACATTTTTTAATAAGAAACATCTTTATTAAATTGTCACGTATGACATAGGCAATCTTACATTATTTAAATGCAAACAAACCATACTGACATAATTTCAGTTGCAAACATTAGACATTACAGACCATGTTGACACAACTGTGGTTGCAAACATTTCCATCACTGATAATCTATCCAGTCATTGTCAGTCAAACATTACATAGCTCATTCAAATCCTGCCTTCTTTTAAATATCGTTCCTCCTCTGCATGTATTCTCACAATTCCCATTTTTCCTATTTAATTTGCTACTACCCTTTTCTAAAGATCCCAACTCCAGTTGTTTTATCTCTGTTAGTATGTTCACTACCTGTAGTAAAGTTGGTTTAGACTTTGATTTCCATTTTCTAGTAATTGCTTTTTTGGCAGCCACCAAAATTAGACTCAGCAAAGGCCTTACTATGTCTAGGCAATTCCAATTGTGCATCATAGCTCAATCATTTCCGTAGTTAGACTAATTTGCTCACCCAGTATCTCTGACACGGGAGTCTGCAGGGAATCTTTAAAGTCTCCCAACTCATTACATTCCCAGAAAATATGTTCTCAGTTATTTCTTTCTTCCCCATCATGCATCCAACATTTGCTGCCTACCTGAGGAAAAATTCTTTGAAGTGTACTTAGGTATTTTTATACCTCATGTAAATACTTCCAAGCAAAGATCCTAAATCTTCTAGACTTTGTTGCATATTTGGGAGACATACATATATTCTGCCATTGTTCCTTTATGAATTGCTTATCAAATTTCTCTTCTCAAGCCTTTCTAACCTCAAGAATGATTCTTATCATTATCATGCAGTGTTTTGTATGTTTTACTAATTATTCCTTTCTTAACAGCAGCTTCTGTTCTAGAGTCTGCTAAAAAACTTTACCGGTGCTGGTCTTTCATTTAGGACCCCCTATTACTTTCTCTTTGCCTATACTGTGATATCAATCCTTGATATGGAAGGCAATTTCTAACCTGTAGTCCAAATAAATTCTTGGTCTCTTCCCATTTTATTACCTTTCCCTCAGTAGTTATTTCCTCCCAATACCTTGGTTCCTTTGCCAGTTTTCTCCAATAAATTTCAGCCCCCTCTTGCCTATTGCCTGTATTCCTAATTACAGTCATCCCTATCAGCAGAATCTCCTTTCTCCATTCACATGTTGGCTCAGTTCTTAGCATACTTTCTGCTAATTTATGAATATAATATTCTATATGATTATTGTTATTCTCCTTAAAGTTATGCATCCCAAATCCCAGTCTTTCCTTGTTTCTTGAGCTCCCTCTCCCATTTCATCATCATCCCTTTCCACTTTGAATTATAGTTTTCTGCTTCTGCTGTGTAAAGGAGCCTTAACTGTGTTGCTCTGAAATACCTATTCAAATTGGGTAATCCCAATCCGCCTTGTTCTGTTGAAAGAATCAGTTTATCACACTTGACTCTTGCCATCTTTCCCTCCCAGATAAAATCTTTCAGATCTTTATTAATTGATATCTATAACCTCCTCTGGTTCATAAAAATATATCCTACCTGTGTATAAGACTAAAAGGACTAAAAACATTTTAACTGCTTGTATCTTACTGTCTATATCCATATAACAGAGCTTCCATTTTCTTAATTTTTGTATTATCTTTTGTTTAGTCTCTTCTCACCTATTCTTAGCTGCCACACTGGAATAATTTTAATCCATACTCCTAAATACTTCATTTTATCATGTCGCCACCACCTCTTTCTTCTAGGATGTTGGTACTTCTCCTGCTCTTAAAATACTGTTAAACAAAACCTTCCAAATCTTTATCATTTTTTTCCCTCATAGCTTCCAAACTTCCACAGGAATACCATCTGTTCATGGGGACTTTCCTGTAGATTGGTTATACATCACCATTTTTATCTCCTCTCCTCCTATCCCAGCTGTTAGTAATTGAGCTTCATCTACCTCTAACTTTGGCATATTTAATTTTCCATAAACATTTCCATTTGTACCTTGTCTTGATTTCCATATTTCACTGTTTTTACAGACTTTCATAGAATTTCTAAAATATTTCTAATACTTTTACAGGATTTCTTGTTATCTTCCTTGTTATAGGCTCCCTAAGCTTGGCAACAAACCATTTCTACTTTCTGTTGCCTGAGACATTGTGCTAAAAGTTTTTGTGCTCTAGAGTTGTTATAAAAAAAATTGGTTAACAGCAATCTTTCTAAACTCATGCATATTATCAGGGTAATCCCTTATTTTCTGTTTATCATTCTGCTGTTGCTACTCTTCTTGTTCTGTGGAATTCCCCCTATTTTAAAATACTTTAACATTTGTCAGTCCCTCTAAATAAATTCTTATTTCCTCCTTTTTGTTTTATTTCCACCCTGTTTTTAAACTCCACTTTAATTTTATCCCACTCCCTAGCTATATTTTTGGAAGAAATTTCTGTCTTCTTTAGTGTCTCCTGAATAATTTCCACTACCCATTCCTTAAATTCAACTCTTTTTCAACAGATACATGGGAAAGCGCCAGTGTCTCATATTTTTATTTCATTACCATGTGTTTTTATTTGAGTTATTATTGGTGCATGATCTGAAATAGTTATTGGATGCATAGCAAGACCTTCAATTAAATGCACAATGTGCTTGTGAAATGCAAATTCTGTCTAGCCTAGCCCAGTTTTTGTATCTTGGGGTATAATATGTAAATTCACTCCAAACTCCTAGTACTGAATTCACAATGCCAAATATTTTCATAAATTTCTTCAAAAATCTATCATCCTTTGTTACATTTTTCCCATTTGGGCCTCCCAGACACATCTTCACTGTTGGAAATCAAATTCCAGTCCCCAACTGTAAGTAATATTCTTTGCTGAAAGCTGGTAATTTCTCTCAGGATTTTCTTACGCTGCATTGTAGCAGTTTTCAGTGAAGTATAAATACATGCCAGTGTAATCCTCTTCCCCTGCTAGTAGCCCCTTAGTACTACAAATGTATCATTATTATCTTTTTATCCTCTTCTATCACTATTTGAATGCCTCTTAAAATTAGTATAAATACTTCTCTCTTCCTTTGCTCCAGGTATTCCACTGAATAACCATCCTGAAAACCTTTCATCTGATGTTGTTAATCTTCTTCCCATTCATCACTGATGGGTTCGGTTCTGAGCCCTCGGAACCGATTCGGCCTAATACCAAGCTCGCGTACACCAAAAACTCTCCTTCTAAGCTGCTACCCACAATGCCTTCCCCCAGTTATCTCAGATCTTGTTTGCGGCACAGCCCTATAGCAGCGTTTCACCGAGCTCTCCATGTAAGTGTCATATTTTTACAAATATTTGTGTATTTTAAACTTTTTTGTCTAAACTAACTCTTTTTTTACCCTATTTGTCTATCTAGCTCTACCCATTGGGTACATTTCTTATACTATCATTGGTAACACCCTCTCCTACCCTTGTGGTATCATTTGATACCATCATTGGTATCTTCCTTTTCTGCCTCCTTTTTCTCACTTTCTAGCAGTAAATTGTTGTTTTTGTGTATTGGATATGTCTGAAAAAAGGGACATTGGGGTTCAAACATTGCACTTCTTGCAATGGCAAACTCCCTAACAGTGACTTGCACGATGATTGTGTGTATTGTCTGGGGGTTTCTCACCTCTCTGTGAAACCTCCTTGCCAGATTTACCTGAGTTTTAGTCAGCGGATGCTGAACGAGAGAAAAAATAAACTGATTTTGAAAGGCCTGTTAACCTCACCCTTCTCAGAGGCCCTTTCTGTGTTGGAGGTCTCAGCCCCTCCAGTGAAGGACAAAAAACGTCCACATTCTGATACCTCTTCACCGGCTGGTGATAAGGGCAATCCCACAAACACAAGGCCCACAAATCTTCTACTGAACACAGGATTGCTTCTTCAGCTCCGACTATAACTGTTGCTTCTGTTCTGAGCTCAGCGCCAGTTGCTTCTAAATCCGATATCTATATATATATATATATATATATATCATATATATCATATATCATAGACATTATGGAAACTTCAACATCGGCGCCACCTTCAGCATCAACTTCTATGGCACCAGTCTTAACTACAGTGACGACTACAGCTCCAGCCTTACTGACTTTCAACAGTTTCGGCACCGACTTCACCTTTCACCACAGCAAAGACGGTTCCGACAATCCCTTTGGAGCCGATAATAACCTCGACTTAAAATGTCTCCTAAGCACCGAGTCCCTTCTCAGTGCCATTGATTCCCCTGTTGCCTGTTTCTAAGTTAGAGTCTTCGGTGCCGACAAGTAAAACACCACAGACCCAGTACTCCCCTTCATTGGATTCGTTCTTAGGCCAGACTTATAGCCCTTTTCTGGACCAGCCAGACTCCCCTTCAGGAGTGTCTATAAGGTCCACCAGGAGTCTTTCTGAATTCTGTGTGGTGTGCCTGCTGGACAAGCTGTTGACAGCCAGAGGGATAACAAACAAACATTCCTAAGACCCATCCCGCTCTGGGGTTTGGGTCTACTGCTTTCAGGGCTCCCACTTATTCTCCTCTCTCGGATCTGTCGGTTCTGAGACCCATAGCTCTGACATCCTTGGTTGGATCCCATTCCTCAGTGCCGACAGTGATCCTCACTGAGGCTTCAAGGCCACCCCTTTGGGTTTTGGTTCCATCTGAACTGTCCCTTCCTCAGTCTCATGGTTAGGGGTGGAACCCTTGGCTCTGAGCATGGTTCCATTTTTTTTATCGGTTCCATCCTCGGATCCGGGGGAAATGCCTGCCCTGATCTTGCTTGAGGCTCCATCCCCAGGAGTGGGTCTGGCAGAGCGGGGTGTGATCCCAGTTCCTGGATTGTTCTATTCAGTTCCGGGCTCCCATTCCTCTTCGGGCGGGCCTGCTTTCCGGGTGATGGAAAGGGTGCTTGCTTCTGGAAGTGGTCCTCCTACGTCGGATCTTCCCCCTGCTCCCTCTGAGCTGCAGCTACAATAGGCCACCTCCCCAGGACACCGAGAGCACAAGCCTCAGGAAACCTCAGTTCAGGTATTCTTCCTTCCGAGTCTTCTTCAGATATCCCCACTGAAGAACCCCCTCAGAAGAAGGCGTGTAAGAGGAAACACCTTGACTCCCCGAAGGAGACTCTCACAGAGGATATGGACTACAATGATGGGGAAGGGTCCCCAGGGTCACCCCCTGATGATGTCTTCTTTGGAGACATCCTAAAAACATTGAAACAGAGGGGTGGCTGGAAGCCCTCTAACCCTTCCTCAGAGGAGTCTGTCTTCCTGCAGGCTTTCTGCTCTCAGCCTCCCACTTCCTGGGTGACCACACCTACCGATGAGTTAGTCCAGCTCATCATGCATTGTGCGTGGAAGAACCTTGATTCTATTGAGGCCATTCCCAGGAGACCAGACAAGATTATTTCCCCACCAGAGGAGCATCCCCACTGGTCTAGAGGCTTGCCAGTAGATGCTATGGTGGTGGCGGCGGCCACTAAAAAGGACCTTGTGGAGGAAAGTCCAACTATCCACCCACCCAACAGAGAGTCCCAGGTGGTGGACAGACTAAGAAAATGAGTTTTCAGCGACCTTTGCAGTCAGGTCTCTGAATTACTTGGCACATTTCATGAGGCTCTAAAGAAAGGTGTCAGCAAGAGAAGTTCTCCACCCCCACCAAGCATCTCCTGACCCAACTTTCTGGAGCCCTCGCGGGTCAAGTTTCTGACTGGGCACGAGACAAGGTTGACTCTGAACTTGCCACCCTTGAGTCTATCTCCAACTCGTCCATGAGGTTGCTCTCCCACGCAACTGAAGGGGTGGCTAGAGCTGCTGGTGCAGGTGAAGTAATGAGATGTTATGCCTGGATGTGCATCTGTGACCTTGCGGATTCCTTCAAGTCCTCCTTTTTGAATGTCCCCATTGAACCATCATCCTTGTTCATTTTTAAAGTAAAGGACACACTGGCCAGGTGCGAGCAAGAGAGAAAGACCTTGTCTGCCATTGGCCTACGTTTTTCCAAGCCTCAATGTTCTTTTTCCAGGAACCAGAGGAGTGGGAAAGTATGGCATAAAAAAATCTGAAGGCCCATTCCCCAACGCACATGGTGAGGATTCCCCTAGAGGCAGAGGGGTTCCAATGGTGGAAGACATCCCTTTAGGGGCAGAGGGGGTCCCCGAAATCAAGACTCCAGGGATTCTTTCTCTGGGTGGTCTTATCAACGCTCCCGAAGCATTGCCTAATTCCTTTCCTTTGGAAGCAGTCGGGGCTCATTTTTCTCTGCACCAAACTGCCTGGCACTCTATTACAAAAGATTGGTGGGTGCAGAGAATAATCTCCAGAGGCTATTACATTCCCCTAACATCATGTCCAAAACCTACAAAGAATCTTTCTGATATTCCACTCAGTCAAATGGAAGAAGCTGCTTCAGAGATAAGATAGCTGTGTCAAAAAAGAGTCATCCAACCAGTCCCCCCAGACCAATGCGGATCCGGTTTTTACTCAAGATTCTTTTTGGTGCCAAAAAAGACAGGGACTGGAGACCCATTTTGGATCTCAGCCATCTAAACAAGTCAGTGGTTCAAACCAAATTCCTAATGGTCACTATACAATCCATTCTGCCTTTTTTACTGGAGGATGTTTGGATGTGCTCGATAGACCGCCGGGATGCGTATTACCACATTAAAATGGACAAATGCTCCAGGAGTCTCCTTCGCTTCCGGCTAGGCGCCAATCATTACCAGTTCAGAGCCATGCAATTCAGTCTCTCAACGGCCCCCAGAGTGTTCATGAAATGTCTGGCAGTGGTAACAGCTCATCTGAGACTTCAGGGATTCCAGGTGTTTCCATATTTAGATGATTGGCTCCTCTCCACCCCCACCAAGCATCTCCTGACCATAGCCCTCCATTATACACTCTCACTGGTGGAGTCTCTAGGCATCACAGTCCATTGGGAGAAATCCAATCTACAACCTACCCAACAACTGGAATTTATAGGAGCAGTTTTCAATACTCTTAACATGCCTGGTATCTCTACCAACTCACAGGTTTCAGAGGTTAAGACTGCAAGTACAAGTGATATGTTGTCAAAGAAAGGTGTCAGCAAGAGAAGTTCTCCAGTCTCTGGGGTCTATGGCTGCGGCCATTCCGATTGTTCCTCTGGCAAGATTACACATGAGACTGTTGTGGCTCCTATTGTCCCAGTGGTTGGCAAATCTTCACCCCCTAAACTCACAGAGCCTCATTACCAATTCTCAGGGGCAGCTCATGCTATTGGACTGCAGCCCTCCCAGCTGTGCATCCCCCAAAAGTAAATAAAACAAAAAAATAAAATAAAAGAGAAATAAAAAAACGCGAGTCCCGGAACATCTCGCATGCGCACTCGCTGCATTCAGACTGCTGGTGAACCAGTCTGGGGCATGCGCACAGAATCCACACTGTCTCCACCAGCAGTCCGGAGTATGAAAACAGCATTCAACTCCAAATTTTCCCAGCAGTCTATGCAGTTACAACTGCATAGACTGGAAGGGGATCGGACTGCAACATTCACAGGCAGGACTAGTGGTGCTCTCGTTGTCTTGCAGGAAGGAAGGGATTTCAATTTCAGCGCGAGCTGCAGGGACTTTGCTGTACAATGGAACGGGATTTACTCTGCGCGGAAAGGACGTTTTGGCTCAGGTAGGGTGTGTGACTTGGATAAGGTATTTATTATGTTTGTCTGATGGAAACATGTGACTAGTCAAAAAGCCATTGTCTTAGGTTTAATTTGGTTAATTAATTTACATAGAGCTTTCCTAACTGACCATATACATCATCTCCCGAAAACAAAATGCTATTATGAAAACCAGAAGTCTTGTTTGCATTACTACATGTGGTCTTAACTTGGGTTTTGCCACTGTAATGCTAATTTGGAACTTTCTGCATCACATGTGCCAAGTGCAAGAATACAGCCATTTTGGTGTATGCTATGTGTTTTTTCCTCATAAACTAGAATAACATTTTCATTTGTTAAGTTATATTTGAATACATCCTCTCATGTTATCATTGTGCTACTACTCGTTTCAATTCATTTTAACTGCCACATGGTGCTCGGTAAATTTGCAGAATTTTTTTCATTTAATTTGTTTTTCAGTGCGGGATTGCTAGCAGTTTTTATAGATACAGTTAACTCTCTTATTTGAAGTGCATGTTTTAATTCTGTAAAATGCAGTGTTTGCTTCCCTACCACTGTGGAGGCCTTTAGAATAGAGCATGGACTCGTTTAGGTTAACAGATTTTGACACTTCTTAACTATGTCTGTAATTCTAACTCTAGCTGTCTTCTGTTTTGTATTTATTTATTATAGTTTTTAAATATCAGAATTATTTATTAACTGGTTTAACTATATCATTGCTTTTCTTCTGCAAATTGTACACTACTAAAATAAATTACTGTAATCAGTTCCACTCATTGTCAGACAGATGCATACACACAATAATTTGCCCGTCTGATAGCACCATTCCCATTGGATTTCTACTTTGATATTCTGTTGCCTTTGACAATTTTGATACTTTTATTGCTATTGTGTTTAATCACTGAGATTATGATAACTGCAGGTGCCAACAGGGCAATTGGTACAGGTTAGGAAAAATATTGTCAGATTGTTTTTATTAACTCGAACAGATGCCTTGGAGACAGAAAATGTCTCAACTATGTAACAGTGAGACCTCTAGGGATTTGTCAAAAGGAGGATGTCCTTGCATAGCTGAGAAAGCAGTGGCAGCTGCTAGTTCAGCACGGTAATTAGTAAAGCGGTTGCCAACAAGGACATATGTATAATACCTGTATGTCAGGTTCTGAAGCTTAATTGTGCCATGGATAGCAAAGTCTTCATTGCTCTACCACCTGGCAACCCAAGCATATGCACAGAAAATCACTGTGGTTTTATTACTGAAGCCATACAGAAGTGTAGGTATCGATTCACCTTCACTAGAGGAGTTAATCATCATGCTGTCTGTTTGGTCTGCATTTTAAGGAAGATTATAAGCATATTTGTTTTCACAACCTATTAAACAGTTGCAGCATCCTGAACTGTGGCGTAAAGCCTGAAATATATATTTTTGGCACACTTGACAGATGGAATGTTAAATATATAAAGAGTGTAACCTGCTTGCTATTCAAAGTAACCCCTTTCATTATCATGCAATGTGACATACATGAACAAATTTTACAGGACCACAAATCGAATACTGTTTAACAGCAGAAAAAAATACACAGTAATATTGACAGATGACATCTGTAACTATAGCTAATTTATATAAGGTGACATTATATATCCTTCTGTATGGTGTAGAACTTTGCAGAAATATTGAAATTTATTGCAATGCAGTATATGAACCTGTTATCAGTTTGCCATCCATTCCCTATTGCAATATTACTAGCTTATCGTTTTTTTAATGCAACACAGGCAATTTATTCCTCTAGGGCAACAGGCACTTTATTTGTAGATGAAACAATGTATTATAAAGTTGTTTGCTAGCAGCAACCTCTTCATTAGTTACAGATTTCTTTAATGTGGAATTATTTAGATGACTTTTACTTCAGAGATTGTGCATATTTACTGATACTAGTGGACTGTAGAAGTTTGAGTAGACTTTTATGATAGAAATGTTCTGAATTGGGCAGTTTTGTCATTATTGGTGCATGCATTTTGTTTCATTGTTACTGGAAAAATGTTCAAAACAAATTAAAAACACCCTCTAACAACTGTACTATATTGTACAAGGAATATAATTTAATACAATCAGGAAGGTGTATCAAAGAGCACGTGTATGTTTCGTGTGCAAGGAGCCTATGATTTGAAAACAGCCCAAAGTTAATCTTTGTCTGCCACTGGCAAAATGTATTTTCTTTGAATGTGGGTTTCAATGCTGTTTCAATGAATGTGAGTTTCAAGGGCAGAGAAGTTTTAATGCTAATAAGTCTGTTTTCATTGTGAGACTGCATTGCTTTGTTTAGCAGATGTTTTAATGTTTCTGCTGTAAAATGCGAAATAAAACTTTCGAATGAAGTCCAAATCATCGTAGAAGTAAAGCAGTATGCACATTAGTGTTTATGGTAAATGGGGTGAAATAGCCAAGTAATGGTTCACTGGAATGGCTGTAGGGGGGAGGCTCCATTCGACCATGATTTTGTGTGGGGGAAGGAAGGCAAACTCAAAGACAGCCCCGGCTGAACTATACCTCTCAACTGTCCAGATTTTCACAGAATTAATAGATTTTTGCTTCTTAATTTTGGTTTGTTCCTCATAAAATGTGTGTTTTTCTGGCAAATAATTTACAAATTAAGTCACTAAATAATGACAGACACTGAGTTTCAGACTTCATAACCTTCAGAAAAATGCATGCTACAGCAAGACCTGATGTTAAGTTGTCTATCTCGCCTTCATTCTTGCTGGTTGGGTTCGGCTCCGACTCGGCTATCTACTAAAGCTCGAGAGCTATTTACTGGCTCGAGGCCTCCCCATATCCCACAATGCTTGGCACTAGATACCCAGATCTCATTTGCCGCTTCAGCTACGAGGTTGCGCTTTTACTGGCTCAGGTCATATTAATCCTTTTTTTCTATTATTAGCTAATATTTACCTTGTATTTTTCTTAGATATAGTTAGTTTTACCCTTGTAGTATAGTTAGACTGTGTATCCCTTAGTTTATCCCACTAAGGAACCTCGTTTTCTGTTAGAGAGTTTCTACCCCCCCCTTTGTTTCTTCTCTATTAGTGGCTAACCCCACCCTTTTTGTACCTTATACCTGCGGGTGTGTGAGTGTTTCTGTGTCCCTTTTTAAGCACTAGTTTAATTTTTCTCTCTTTAGTATCCCCTGGCCAGTATGTCCAAGGATACTAAAGTCTCAGGCTTCAAGAAGTGTGACTCGTGCTGTCAGAAGATGTCTCTGACAGACGGTCACACATCTTGTGTGTATTGCTTGGGTTCCCTACAACTGCAGGACTCCTGCTCGGTCTGTCATGCCTTTAGCCCGAGAGTCCTGCAGGAGCGTAGGAACAAGCTTATTTTGAGAGGCTTACTTAAGCCAGAGGGATCCCTAGCGAAGCCTCAGTCAGGGAAATCCTTAAAGCCCGCCAAGCCGTCGGCTCCCAGTTCGGAGCCATCGCCAGGCGGAGCATCTGCCTCCTGGTTCCTGCTGGAGCCGACATCTCTAGACCTCAATTGGCTCTGACTTTAGTGTCGGAACTGTTGTTGGGTCGAAAACGTTCTAGGTCCCCTTCCCTAGAATCGGTTCGTTCAGCTTCAAGGTCACCGTTGCTTCAGTCTGAATGAAGCCATAGGTCCCACTCCTCTCGGTCCTTCAGGTTATCTGATCATGACTTGGAGAGGGTGGACAGTAGACTCCTTAAATCGCAGGCCCTGGCCAAAATGTTAACCAGCCCTTCTCAACAGACTGTGGCTGTCCCGGTGTCTTCAGCAGTTCCTCCTCTGACTCCCCCTTTGTGTTCGGAGCCGGAGCTGGTTTGGGCTCGAATCTTGGAAACGTTGGAGCCAATACCACACCTTTTGGCTCCTTCGTCAGCTCCGATCTCTTCATTGGTTCCTTCCTTGGAGGGATCTGGGCGCCGGGACTCCCTCGTTGGCTCCGAGGGGGTGAGTGGCATTGGATCCTTGTCTGACCCCGTTCTCCCTCTCGGGGCTTCGGCGCAGGTGAGCTCGGCCCTGACATCGGCCTTGGAGCCGTCCCTCTCAGTGCCGGGAGGAGTTCACGTCTCTTCGGAGCGGGGACCCTCTGCTCTGCCTGATAGGGGCGCCTTCGAGGTCATGAGGAGCATACTGACTCCTGAGTCGGCTCCTCGATCGGCCCCTTCGGCTCCTCCCCCCATGGTGCCTGCATCAGTCTCTGTCCACCCTCCTGACCCCAAGCGTGGAGAACAGACACTCCAGGTCGCCCCATTGGGCATATCTTCCTCTTCCGAGACCTTCCCTGATCATTCAGAGGAGCCCCCTCAGAAGAAAAAATGTAAGAGGAAACATGTCGACTCCCCCGAGTCAGACACGTCTGATACCGACTTGGAGGATTCGAAAGGGTCCCCAAGATCCCCCTCTTTGGATGTCTCCTTTTCAGACATCCTAGAGATCCTTAAGCAGAGGGGGAACTGGACTGCCCTTAACCCTTCCGAGGACGAGTCGGTATACCTGGACGCATTTGGTTCTCGCCCTTCCACCTCCTGGATGTCTCCACCCTTCGACCCGCTCATGGAAGTAGTGGCTCGAAGGGCGTGGTCAGCCTCGGACACAGTGGAACCAACTCCCCGCAGGCCCACTAAGTTTATTACAGCCCCACCCAACAAACAATTTTTGACAAAAGGTGTCTCCGTTGATGCCATGGTGGTGGCAGCAGCCACGAAGAAGGAGTTGGCTGACCCTTCGGTGCCTGTCCATCCACCTAATAAAGAGTCTAGGACAATGGACAGGTACGGGAAGTGGATGTTTTCCTCAGTGACCTTTTCCATGCAGTCGCTGAATTATCTGTGCCACTTCACCCACCTTCAAAGGGATCTTCTCAAGGAACTGGGTGATACCCTTCAGGATACATCAGCTGCGGGGGCTCAGGATAAGATTAACTCCCAGCTGGTGACCCTTAACTCTATCGTCAACTCATCCATGCAGCTCATTTCTTATGCAGCTGATGGGGCAAGTAGGGCTGCAGGTACAGGCGTGGCTTTGAGAAGACATGCCTGGATGCGGTTATGTAACTCTGCTGATCCCTTTAAGGCATCCTTCACCAATACCCTCTTCGATGGTTCAGCTCTGTTTGGACCACAGGAGAAGGATACCCTTACCAGGTGTGAGCAGGAAGGCAAGACTCTCTCTGCCGTGGGAGTCCATTTTTCTACTCCCTCTCGACCATACCCTAAAGGTGAGAAGAGTGGGAAAATGTGGTTTCGGAAACCCCAGGGAATCGTGCCTGACACATGTGACGAGTTTCCCTCCAGGGGCAGGGGAGGGAACAATAATAGACGCCGCCCGAGGTGCAGAGGGGGTCCGCAGAATCAGGGTAGCAGAGAATCTTTCTCTGAAAAACCCTTTCAGCACCCCTGAGGGGCTGCCCGACTGTCCACCTTCGGAGGCAGTCGGGGGAAGATTGTCACTGTACCCAGAAGCCTGGCATCTCCTCACACAAGACAAATGGGTACAGTCCATCATATCCAAGGGTTACAAAATCCCCTTTGTCCACACCCCTGTACAAACAACTGTACAAACAACCAAGTCCCTTCCAGATGTTCCACCCGGTCTAAGGGAACAAGCAGTGCTAGAAATTTCAAAACTGCTAGAAAAAAGGGCCATCCAGCCAGTCCCAGCAGACCAGCAAGGATCTGGAATTTACTCCAAGTTCTTTTTGGTACCAAAAAAGACAGGGGACTGGAGACCCATTTTGGATCTCAGCAGGTTAAACAAATCTGTTCAAAGAACGAAGTTCCGGATGGTCACGCTTCAGTCCATTCTACCCTTTTTGGGTCAGGACAACTGGATGTGCTCCATAGACCTTCAGGATGGGTACTACCATATCAAAATGGACAGGTGCTCCAGAATGTTTCTCCGCTTCCGGCTGGGAGCCAGTCACTATCAATTCAGAGCCCTGCCCTTTGGTCTCACCACAGCCCCCAGGGTGTTCACCAAGTGCTTGACAGTGGTTACGGCTCACCTGAGACAGCGAGGATTCCAGGTGTTTCCATATCTAGACGACTGGCTCCTTACTGCTTCCACCAGGCATCAGCTACTGCGAGCCAGGGATTATACCATCCAAACTTGTTCCATGCTAGGTATCTCAATAAATTTCGAAAAGTCTGCATTGTTGCCTTGTCAGTCTATAACCTTTATAGGCGCAAGATTAAATACAAAAGATCTGTCCGCAAAACTTCCTCTAGACAGAGTGTCAGACATTCGCCGACATGTGCAGGTCTTACTACAGTGCAAGAGGATTCAGGCCAGATTTATACTAAAAACGTTGGGTCTTACGGCAGCAGCAATCATACTAGTTCCCCTGGCTCATTTTCACATGCGGATTCTTCAATGGATGCTTTTTACCCAATGGTCCTTTCAACAACTTCCGATGTCTCACAAGATAATAATCACTCAATCATGCAAAGACCACCTGGCTTGGTGGATGGTCTCCCCTCTAGTACTCCAGGGCAGACCATTTGTTCTTCCTTCTCCTGTTGCCATGGTGACCACGGGTGCCTCCCTGATCGGGTGGGGGGGGCACTTTCAGGGCAGGACTGTCCAGGGCACTTGGCAACCTCTAGAGTACCACCTGCACATAAACGTCTTGGAGATGACAGCGGTGCTTTTAGCGTTGCAAGCTCTTCAGGACTCTCTACCCACCGGGACTATTGCAATTCAAACAGACAATATGTCTGTAGTGTGGTACATCAACAAGCAGGGCGGAACCAAGTCATATCCCTTATGTCGAGAAGCACTCAGACTCTGGCAGTGGGCGATCTCCTCTCAACGGTTTCTGATAGCAACGCACATCCCTGGGAAGTCCAACGTCATAGCGGACAGGCTAAGTAGAACTATTCTCATGCCTCACGAGTGGTCTCTCAATCAGTCAGTAGCGGACAAAATTTTCCGCAGATGGGGTCAGCCTTGCTGCGACCTTTTCGCAACTCCTCTCAACAGCAAGTGTGACGATTTCTTCACTCTTTTTCCCCTCCCCAGCCACTCCCCCAGAGACACTCTAGTTCACGATTGGCCCCGGGTCTTCTGTATGCATTCCCACCTTTTCCCCTAATTCCCAAACTAATTCAGAAGGTGACCGCATTGGGATCCAGGATTAGCCTCATTGCTCCTTACTGGCCTCGACAAATTTGGTTCCCATTCCTGCATCGTCACCTGCTGGAGCAGCCTTGGAATCTGTACCCAGTGCCAGACCTCTTGGTCCATCAGTCGGGCGGGCTGCACCAATCCCTTCAGTCTTTCAACCTCACAGCTTGGTTGCTCCACTTCCAACCTTAGCCAGGCTTCCACATATTTCCCAGCCGGTGCGTGAAATCATCCTTTCTTCGCACAAATCTACCACCAGGAAGACTTATGCTAGTAAGTGGAAATGTTTCTCTTTCTGGGCAGAGGCTAGGAATATAGACCCCTTTACAGCCCCTGTCCATCACATTCTAGATTTTTTAGCAGAACTCTTTCAAGCTGGTTCCTCGTCTGCCACCATTAGGGTCCAATTAGCTGCTATCACAAATTTCCACGCTGGCTTGTCAGAAACCAGCATCATGTCCCACAAACTTTGCAAGGCCTTTCTTAAAGGAACTATTTTGCTTAGGCCCCCGGTCAGAGATCCCCTGCCTCCGTGGGACTTAAACTTGATATTAGCTTCCTTGATTCTCCCCCCTTTTGAACCTGTGGCTTCCTGTTCCTTAAAATTGCTCTCCTGGAAGACTCTCTTTTTAGTAGCCATCACCTCAGCTAGGAGAGTTTTGGAACTTCAAGCCCTCTGTATTCATCCTCCTTACCTTGTGTTTCATAAGGATAGAGTTTCACTCAGGACTAATCCTTCATTTCTGCCCAAGATACCTTCCGAAACAAACCTGAATCAGGCTATCGATCTACCTGTCTTTTTTCCTAACTATTCGAACAAAGCTGAACAAAAGTTACACCAATTGGACGTTCATAGGCAATTACATTTTTATTTGGATAGGACTAAACAAACAAGAAAATTAGATCAACTCTTCCTGTCCTATGCTGAGGGCAAACAGGGCCTGCCAGTTTCTAAAGTAACCTTATCCAGGTGGTTGTCCTCTATTATTACTTTGATTTATCAGCTGAGACATAAAGAACTCCCTACTAAACCTAAAGGTCATTCCACCAGAGCGTTAGCTACTTCGGAAGCTTTACAAGTAAGACTACCAATGGAATCTATTTGTGCTGCAGCCACATGAGCCATTCCTCATACTTTCATTTCACATTATAAGTTGGATATGGCCTGTAGGAGTAGAGCTGATTTTGGTTCCACTGTGCTCAAGAGTCTGTTCCGATGAGCCACCCAGGACTAAGGTGCTAGGGACGCTGTCCCAACCAGCAAGAATGAAGGCGAGATAGACAACTTAACATTATGAAGTTATGTACCTACCATAACGTTCCATGTTAGTTGTCTTCTTCTCGCCTTCTTTCTTGCATCCCACCCTCCATCCCCCCAGCCTGGACAGACCGAGAAGAGTCCCTTTTTGAGGCCTTCTCCCTCTGGCTGAGTCTTATCTGGGTTACGTCCATCTCTGTTTTAGTACTGTAGGTAAACCTTGTAGTGTGGACAGGTGTCCTTGAAATTTTTCTATGGTGTTAGCTCTGCCAAACGAGATCTGGGTATCTAGCGCCAAGCATTGTGGGATATGGGGAGGCCTCGAGCCAGTAAATAGCTCTCGAGCTTTAGTAGATAGCCGAGTCGGAGCCGAGGATGGGCTCCAAACCCAACCAGCAAGAAAGAAGGCGAGAAGAAGACAACTAACATGGAACGTTATGGTAGGTACATAACTTCTTATTATTCTATCAACTGTCTCAGTTTATACAACAATTTTTAGTACTGTTTATATGTTCCCCCAGTATATTTGGCCTTGTCCAAATTCCCTGCATTAACAGGTTGAGAGGTACATGCAAATAAATTGCTTTATAGAATTAGACATATCCAAACCTCTCAACTGTCCCCAGTTTTGGCTCAAAATGTTGCTCTTCCCCTAATAATCCTGCTGCAAAATGGCAATTTGGGAAGAAAACGTGGAGGGTTTACAATTAAGAAATAACTGTAATAATCAGAGTTATAGATTACTTTTATTTCAGAAATGCATGTAGATTCTTTTATTTTGTCAGCTGCTCAAGTTAGCAGTACTAATATTAAAAAAGTGTCCCTTCTTTGACAGGTTCAAAGCTGTATTGTGTGGCTATTTTATATTTTTGCATCACATTTTTGGTCCATTTTTCATAAAATTGTGTTTTTTTGGCAAATTAGTGGCAAATAATTAAAGACTGAAGTTAGAAAATAATAACAGACATTTGAGTTTCAGATTTCATACCCTTCAGAAAATTCATACTAATGCAAGACCTAATCTATTATCTTTCTAAGTTTATAAGAGCAGTATTTAAAAATTGTCCTTATTTTTGGGCCTTTGCCCCACTTCTATGTATGGCTTTGTCCAGATTTCTTGCTCTGATGTTGAGAGGTGTGACAAATGTGTCAGGGCCATCACAGTCAGCCAGAGACATTTCAAATTGTGACATACTTGTTGCACCCCTCTCCCCCATGTGTTGACTCTGGATGTGTCCAAGCAAGGCAAGGAACAGTTATTCAGTATAAATGTTTGGAGTACCCCCCCCCCCCATCCAAGGCAGACACAAGTACTACTTTTATTCTGCCCTTGATTTTGCAGAATGTTCTGGTTTCTGTCACATTTTATACTGTTGATTTATGCTTATTATTACTCAGAAAGTGCCTGTTGCTCTGTGTTTAACTAGCAATGCTTTAATGACCATCAGGTAAGCTTGTCTGAGATTGTAAGATGCAAGTACGCCTTAATAAGCATACTGTTAAAGAACTGCCAACATTGAAAGCCTTTCTGTTGTTGCCATGCAGAGAATACTTACATAACTAGATAATGTATAAGCCTTGGGTATTGAAATGAATATGACAGTATTTGTAATAAAGGACAGGATTACATTATTTTAAGAAACTCATTACATTTGTTGGAGACTTGCAGTCATCTTTGCAGGGTTTACCTGTAAACCAAACAGAATGCCAATCTATCATGTGTCGTCCATTACCTGTACAGTAATCCTTTAAGCAATGTATCTTGAGCTTGTTTCTTGTTTGTGTTTCATTTTTTTACTTTGATCATGTTTTCCCCATGAAACAAGTAGATAGTTGCTGTCAGGCAGCAGGTCTTTTTTGGATAAGAAACATTTTTACAAGTGGGTGTATCACAGAGATTGCTACTTTCAGCATGTTACTTGGTACTTTAATAAAGCTGAATATAAATTATAATTAGAATTGCAGTGCAAGGAGAAGTAGTTTGAGCTGAGTGCTGCTTGTTTTTCTTATACTTGATTTTGACTGGCATTCCAGTAATGTATTTAAAAATAAATTAATTATTTCATGCCTCACAACCTTTTTGTTTCCATCTAGATATTAAGTAAGCTGTCATGCAGCCAATGCATTGAAATATTTTTTTTCTTTTACACTTCATTTTGTCTTGATTGGACTCTCGTAATGACGGTTTGGCACCCAGGGCAGAGTATTTAATTAAAGTTCCAGTTTTTGTGGTTTTGAGCATAGCTCCTCCCCTTTCTAGTTTGCTGCACCCCTTCCCATTGGCCCCACCCATTCAGATGTCTCCTGCAGCCCCCCTTTGATTTGAAGTCACCAGCCGCCACTGCCAATTCTTGCAAGCAAGATCTTCTTTGGTAGATGAGGTCAGATGAAAAACATTGGTGTTGTCCCTTCCATGTCCCCCAACCCAATGCCACGGTAACCACGGACACTTCCCTGATAGGGTGATAGGGTGCGGGGGCCATTTACAGGGAAAGACAGTCCAAGGCACATGGTCCAGCTTAGAGGCCAACTTGCATATCAATGTTCTGGAGTTGAGAGCGGTGCTGTTGGCGTTGCAAGCACTACATCCGCTCCTTCCATCGGGAGCAATTGCGATTCAATTAGACAATATGTCAGTAGTCTGGTACATAAACAAACAAGGAGGGACCAAATCCTACCCCCTATGTTGAGAGGCCATGAGAATTTGGCACTGGGCGATAGCTTCCAACCTCTTTCTTATAGCAACACATATCCCGGGGTGCTACAGCGTGATTGTGGACAGACTGAGCAGATGCATTCTCCTTCCACATGAGTGGTCTCTCAATCCAAACATGACGGCAGAAATTTTCAGCCGTTGGGGCCAGCCTTGCTGCGATCTCTTTGCTTCTACATCAAACAACAAATGCAGCAACTTCTTTGCCCTTTTTACCCCAGAAGGGGAAGTCCCTGAGAGATGCTGTAACTCACGATTGGCCCACAGGTCTCCTCTGTGCTTATCCTCCAATTCCTTTGATACCCCTGTTTTTGAAGAAAGCAATTTGGTTGAGATGCAAGGTGTTCCTCATTGCCCCATTCTGGCCTTGACAAGTGTGGGTCGCCTTCCTCCAGCCTCACCTGTTACAGCCTTCATGAATCCTGGACACTCATCCGGACCTAATCTCTCAACCCCAAGGATTGACTCTCCCAAATCTGTCCACTCTCAAGCTGACAGTTTGGTTTCTCCACTTCTGTCACCAGGCAGGGAACCCTCTCCTCACCTGTTCGTGATATTATTCTGGCCTCCCATAAACTGTACACCAGAAAACTCTACTGAGATAAGTGGAAAAGGTTCGCTATTTTGTCTAAAGAACAGAGGTTAGACCCCCCTCTCAGCTCCTGTATCTGTTATACTTTAATATCTTTCTGAGTTTTTTTGAGAATGGAGCATCAGCTTCTACTATTCGAGTCCACTTGGCAGCTATCTCCAATTTTCATAACGGTCTTGAAGATGTTCCACTTATCTCCACCCGCATATGCAAGACCTAACTCAAAGGAGTTTTTCATAGCAGACTGCCAGTTAGACGGCCTTTAGAGACATGGAATCTCTCTCTGGTATTACAGTCTCTCTTTTTACCCCCTTCTGAGCCTGCTGCAAAATGTGACCTTAAATTTATATCATGGAAGTCTCTATTTTTGGTGGCTGACACATCAGAAAGATGGATATTAGAGTTACAAGCCTTATGCATCAAGAGTCCGTATTTAATCTTTCATAAAGACAGAGTATCTCTACGTACTAATCCATCTTTTCTCCTCAAAATGATTTCTGATTTCTCTGTCAACCAGTCCATTGAGCTCCCAGTGTTTTTCCCAAATTATTCGAATAAAGGAGAATACTTTCTACATTCATTGGATATACATAGACAATTACGTTTTTACTTGGATAGAACTAAATCTATCCGCAAGTCAAATCAACTGTTCATCTCCTTCTCTGGACCAAACATGGGAGGTGCTGTATCAAAAGTCACTTTATCAAAATGGCTCAGATATTGTATTACTTTTTCTTACTCACAAGCAAATGAACCTAAACCTGACAATATCAAAGCACATTCAAAGAGAGCCATAGCAACTTCTGTTGCTTTTCCCTGCAGAGCTTCTATGGATGACTTTTGTACAGCAGCCATTTGGGCTAAACCCCATACTTTCATCAAACATTACAAGTTGGACATGGTCTCCAGGGGAAGAGTGGTCTTTGGCTCAGCGGTACTCAGGAATGTTCTTCCATAAAGACCACCCAGGTTTTCAAGTAGCTTGGGATTCTGTCCCATCAGTGATGAATGGGAAGAAGATTAACAACATCAGATAAAGAAGTTATGTCTTACCATAATGTTCCATTTGTGTTGTTGATCTTCCATTCATCACATCCCACCCTCCGTCCCCCACCAAAGGCTCCTGGTGGATCTTATGGGTCCTTGTGGTGTTCTCAGGGTTTTTGTGCAGAAATGGCGTCTGCTTTTACTTCTGTATGTTTCATGCAAACTTGATCTGTGGTAAATGGGAGAAGGGCATTGTGGGTAGCAGCTTATCTTGAGAGTTTTTGGTGTATGCGAGCATGGTATTAGGCCAACTCTGTTCCGAAGGCTCAGATTCAAACTCGTCAGTGATGAATGGAAGAAGATCAACAACACAGATAGAATGTTATGATAAGGCATAACTTCTTTTTTATCAAATTCACATGTTCAGTTCTTTCTACATGTATCTCCTGTAGCACAGTTACTTGCACTATATATTTTTTAATATAGTTCACTATTTCTTTTTGTATTTATTTCTGAGACCATTGACATTTAAAAACATTACAAAAAGCATCATTTTCTTGAAATGTTATTATTCCCACCTTTTATATACAACAGCTTTTTTTGTTAAGTCTAGTTCCAGCTTTTGTGTTACATGCATGTACCGTTTGGCAGGTTAATTTTTTATACAGTTGTTTCTGGTCATCTTCATTTGAGCCTATGTTGCATCTTACAAAACATTTTGTTTTATTGAAAGCCTTCAAAGAAAAATACAAACACATCCCTAATGCATATTAACTTAATAATACACAAAACTATGCACATCTTCAAATGTTGTCCTCCTAATAGGAACAAATGTTCCAAACTGACAGCCACACACACACAGAGTTGAGATAGCCTAATAGAAAGGTTATCCATGCCAAGATGCATGGTACAGCCTGTGATTCTACTAAGTGCTGTCTGGCTTTGTCTTATCTTTATAGTGCTGTCAGCTGGGAAAACACTTTAATGCTTTACGAAAACATTTTCCCCAAGCTATTTCTCTTCATCAGATTTTATCCTAGAGACATGAGAACAGACACAAAACTGCCAAGCATGCATTTGTTTACTAGAAAAAAAAAGCTTTATAATATTCACTGTTCTTTTTCATTTACTTGCTCTCTCTTAAATCGTGTGACTAGATTATGCTAATGACCTCATTTCCCAATGCAAGAATGAGAAAAATCACACTATTTTTTCTTTTGTCATCCTCTTTTAATCAGATTCTTCTCCTTCTTCTTTTCTTTAACATTGCAGTGCCTACATTTCTTAACACTAAACGGGGAGAAAGAGAGAATGTAGGAGAAAAAAAAACAGGAACACCTATTTACATTAGTATCCCTGTTGCACTTAAAATAACTGAGAAAACTTTATTTTATAGCATGCAAAGAAAATCATACACTATTAAAATAGTACTGTTAAGAAAAAAATATTTTACTTACAGTTAACTTTCACCCCCCTCTTCCCTTGTCCTGAGTATTTTTCAGAATATATTGTAAAGTCCCCTACACGTTTAACAAAGTCCAAAACAGTACATTATTTCTGGATTTTCTTGTTCTGTCATGTTTCACAAATATAATTATTGCTTTGTAATCCCACATTTGTCAATTTCCAGGTTACCGATTTTATTCTCCAAACATTAATGCCATGAAGTAGGGCATATGCTTTACAGTCCCCTACAAATTTAACAGAGTCCGAAAAAGTCCAATATTTCCAGATTTCAATATTCTATTCCTGTTCATCTCCATCTCCCAAATTTTGTCTCTTCTTCATTTCCAACAGACTCTTGATTCTTCTAATTGACTTGTGTTTTTTTTTCCTTCTTCTCGAGCATTTCCATTGAAACATTGCAAAAGGTTTTCCTGGCACAGTCTCCTTCTGTTTTAATTTTTTTGTTGGGCAAACTTTAGTATTTCTTCCTTAGCATGTACTTCATCAAAAAATGATTTTGTTCCTCCAGGGAAAAATATTTTGAAGCTAGCTGGGTACACCACTTGAATCTTGCACCTGGTTCTTGACATTCAGTGAATAATGGAATACATTTACTCCTGCTCTGCCTGTTGTACAATGAGTAGTTATTCTCCAGAAACACTCTGCTCTCTCCACTTTTAGTACTTTGTCCTTCTGCCACAGTTTTGTCAGAATCAACTTATGCTGGTAAGATTGCATCTTTACTATTAAATGTCTAGGTTGCCTTCTCATAGCCAGGTTTGGAGCATGCACATGATGTGCCCTTTCAATTAACAATTCCTGTTGTGGAATACCAAACCAGTTGCTTATTTGTGCTTTCATAAAATTAATACAGTCTATTCCTTCCAGCTTCTCTGGTACAGCAGAAAATGTCAGGTTTTCCCTGTGTGCTCTGTCCTCCAATTCTATTATTTTTTGAAACATCTGTTCTTGTGTAGTCTCATATTCAGCCAGTCTTTTCTTCATTTTGACCTCTGAAGTTTGCAGTTTTATCACCTTATCTGAATATCTGTTTCAAGTTTCTTCCATTTTTCTAGCCTTTTATTATTTGAGTTGATATACTCCATCAGTGTTTTGTTTATTTTAATCAAGTCTGTATGCAGTTGACTTATAACTTTCCTGTAGGTGACTGAAAGTCATGCCTGGAGCTTGCACTGCTTTTTGCTGAACAGCTGCAGTACTTTTCCTGGTCATTGTGTGTGTGTTTTTTGTCACCATTTGTAGCTGATTTTTCTTCAGGTCCTCTGTATTTCTTTTTTCCTGGCATTGAGACAGTGCACTTACTAGTCAGGTACTGAAATTTACCCAGCAATGTAGGTCCACTGGCTTTCTCTACTAAGTTTCAGTTTTCACACTGGGAAAGCTAGAATTAAGTTGTTACTCATTGTACAGCCATCTTAAAAGTCCCCCAGATAAAGAAACATTATTATTAAAATTTTCAATCAAAGCACATGAACAATCCAACTAAATTCTGGAATTCTATAAATAAATTACTCAAACCAGGAAAATGGACCCAATAGAATCTGCTGCCAAATGACTAGTTTCACTACTGCATACAGATTATATAATTATTTTATCAATACAGTCACATCCCTAATACAGCAGTATTACATTTCATCCATATCTGATAGAGTAAACAATATTTATAGAAACGTCAGTCTCACATTAGTATCCACTAACTTTTGTTATAACGTTATTAGTTAAAGTGAAGCCTGCTTCACTAATAAGATAACCTGCAATCAGAATTCTTTGTATAGCAGTCAGCATTGTAGCTTTTTCAATCAGAGTACTGTTAAACAGATCTTTCAGAGAAATGCATGTGCCCATATTATGGAAAAATTTTACATTATTCCACTCCACAAGGGCGATACCTCAATAGATCTTTTAAATTATCAACCAAAAATGCTTCTGTCATCTGTATCTTAAATGCTGGAAAAGTGCGTTCATCTGCAGATCAGCAGTCACTTTATGAATAATAATTTACTGTCACCCAGTACAACATGGATTCTGGCCTGGGCATAATACTGACAAAACTTTATTAATATTCCTAAATGCACTTTATAAAAAAAAAACTTGGGCAAATTATAGCCTGTCTTTTCCCTGGCCTGTCTAAATAATGCAAAAATCTTATAATCACTGTAGTGACTTGCTGTGCTTCTCGGTAGACTAGCTGTACTGGACATGAGTTATAACAGTTCCATGAACTGGTTTGCAGAGCAACGCAGTTAAGATTCCTGTACATAGCACAAGCAGAAAACTATAATTCAAAGTGGAAAGAGAGGATGATGAAACAGGGTGAAGGTCAAGAAACAAGGAGAAACTGCGATTTTTGGATGCAGACCTTTAGGAAAATAAAAGTAATCATACAGAATATTATATTAATAAAGTAGCAGAAAGTAGTCTAAGAACTAAGCGAACATGGGAATGGAGAAAGGACAGTCTGCTGGTAGGTATACAGACAATAGGCAAGGGAGGGCTGGAATTTATTGGGGATAACTGCAAAGGAACCAAGGTATTATGAGCAAATAACTAGATAGGGAAAGGTAATAGAATAGGAAGGTGCCAAGAACTTATTTGGACTGCATGTTAGAGATTGGCTCTTTTTATCAAGGATTGATATCAGAGTGTAGACAAAGAGAAAGAAATAGGGGTCCTAAACGAAAGACCATCACTGGTAGAGATTTTAGTAGAATCTAGAACATTAGTCGCTTTTAAGAAAGGAATAATTAGTAGAGCATATAACATATTGCATGATAACTATAAGAATCAATTAGAGAAGGTTAGAAAGGATCATGACGAGAGATTGGATAAGCAGTTCACAAAGAAACAATGTATGTGTAGGTCTCCCAAATATGCAACAAAGGCTAAAATATGTAGGATCTTTGCTTGGCAGTGTTTACACAGGTATTTTTATACTCCAAGTAGACTCCAAATAATTTTTCCTTGGGTAGACAGTAAATGTTGGAGATGTGATGTGGAAGAAAGAGATAACTGGGAACATATTTTCTGGGGGTGTAATGAGTTGGCAGATTTTAAAGACTCCCTGCAGACTGCTTTGTCTGAGATGCTTTGTGAGCAAATTGTTGTAACTAAGGAAATGATGTTTTGAGATATGATACAGAATTGGAATTGCCTAGACATAGTAAGGCCTTGCTGAGTCTAATTATGATGTCTGCCAAAAAAGCAATTACTAGAAAATGGAAATCAAAGTAGATTACTAGAAGTAGTGAAGATAGTAACAAAGATAAAACAACTGGAATTGGGATCTTTAGGAAAAGGATAGGAGCAATTATTATTATGACACTATGAATGTGATGCTTGGTGATGTCTCTGCTTATGTGAGGGTTGATGTAGAGGCTATTGAGAAAATAAAAGATAGGGTATATAATGTGATATATGACTGGCTACTTAGTAGACATTAGTCATGATCTGTTTAATTATTTAAAGATCGATAATCCTTTGGTTTCAATCATGCATGGGCTCCCTAAAATACACAAAAATCCTCGGCAAACATTGTTTCATACCATCGTTGCTGGTAAGGGTTGGTGTACAGAACCATTTTCTATCTATGTGGAGAAGCATCTCCAGCCTGTGTTGAATATGAATGTTTGTGTATTAGTAGATTCTAAAAATTTTTTATAGAATTTATTTGTTTTTGTAAATAAAATCAGTGCTATTGACACACTGTTATTCCAAATAATCTTGGGATCGAGTTTGTTAAAAATTATCTAGAGAAACAGAGAATACGATAAGAAATTGATTGATTTGCTCTGCCTATTTATTGAAGTAGTGCATGAAAGTAATGTTTTTGTATTTGATGAAAGATACCTTTTGCAGATAGATGGCATAGCTATAAGCACTTCTTGTCGCAATAGCTACATCAGCATGGTTCTAGCTCAATAGGAGGAAACTTTGGTTTTGAACATGAAGTTTTCACGATTTATAGGGTTCTATCAACATTTCATCAATGACATTTTTATAGTTTGGAGGGGTTCAGTTCAGGATTTGCAGGCCTTTGTTGATTATTTAGACACAACAACTTCTTTTTTGAAGTTCTCGTTACATTATTCAGCTACGTCCCTCAAATCTTTGGATGTACTTATGTGTTTCCATATCATTAGGTGGTAAATTTAATATAGGGTTATTTAGAAAAGAATGCCATAGAAATACACTGTTACATAAAGTATGCATCCAAGCTATATATTTAATAATGTTGTGAAAGGCCAAGGCCTGCGCATTTCCAGGCTGAATGCGAGTGATGAAGGTTTTAATAGAGACTTAGGGTTGCTTAAAATGAATTTTAAAGAAAGAGGTTATAAGGACTTGGAAATGAATCAGATATTTTCACAAGTCTTACCCCTTAGAGAAACTAGAGCTAAACCATATTTCTCTTGCAGTGACAGTAACAATGGTAATGCAGATATTACTAAACAGTGTAAAAAAATTGTCTCTATACTGGTATTTTATACTAGTAATGTTAATCAGGTCACTGATATTTTCTGTAAACATTGGTCCATATTAATGACAGATGTGAGAGAATTAAGAGTTTAGTAGTTGATGTACCCCATTTTAGTTTCAAAAATCGAAAATCAATTAAAAAAACTTTTAAAGTTATCCGAAAAACAAGCAGAGTTCAGAGACGTATGACTGGGACATGGGTACATACCCATGTTTTAAATGTAATCTTTGTGATTATATTGATACTGGTAACTGTTTTGTACATTCAGATTTAGGGCAAAGATTTGTGTTTAAAGTAAATGCTAACTGAGAAACTCATCACATAGTGTATTTGGCTCATTGTACCACATGTTTATCGTTTTATGTAGGCAAAACCAACAAAAGTTTCAAGGAACGGATTAGGGTACAACTTTATAATACAAGGATTTCTAATACCACAAATGCATTAGCGAAACATGTAGTCGATAATAACTCCATGCATAACGTTGAGTTCTTGGTGATTCAGAATATTCTTGAGAACACCCAGATGGGTAATATTAAGAACATTACAGAGAAATCAGAACTTCGATGGATAATTAAATTAAGAGCAGATGGTGTGGTGGGCTTTAATGATAGTGTGCCACTATACAGTTTACTTAGGTGAATTAGTGCCATGAATATGAGATTTTTATGACTTCAAGTACACTTGATTTAGAATGTTATGACATGCTTGATGGTCGATACTATTTATTTATTATTTATATAGGTAGGAATATGGTCTTGCTATTTATTTCATTTATTTTTTTACATTTTTTACATGGTATTTTTATATTGCTTTTTATGGTTATACTGCACTGTGTTTTTAATATAATGGTAATGTTTTTAAATAATGCCGATTAGTGTGATACTTTGTATCTCAATGAATGTGGGAAAAGTTTTCTGATTAGTTGACAACTTATGTGCAGTATGATTTTAATAGGCTGGCTTCTTTTTAAAATGTATTTTGTGCTCTTTGATGTTAGTGGTCTGAAGAAGTGGTTGTTTTGATTGTGAAGGCAACTGAATTGAATAAAAATATTGTTTGAAGATTCAAGCTGTGTGTTGGTTTGCCCTGTTTCTTTGTGCTACAGTTAGTTAGCGTTTTAAGGGCAAACCATTTATCCTCGGCTCTGTTTTTTCATTTGAATATTACATTTGTTACTATATTCACTACTTCTAGAACAGCTGGTTTACACTTTGATTTCCATTTTCTAGTAATAGTTTTTTTGACAGCCATCACAATTAGACTCAGCAAGGCCTTATTATGTCTAGGCATTTCCAATTCACTATCATAGCTCAAAGAAAAATTCACTTCCTTAGTTACACCAATTTGCTCACCCAGTATCTCTAACAGAGTAGTCTGCAAGGAGTCTTTCAAGTCTGCCAGCTCATTACCCTCCCAGAAAATATGTTCCCAATTACCTCTTTCTTCCCCATCACACCTCCAACATTTGCTGCCTACCTGAGGAAATATTCTTTGTAGTGTATTTGGGGTATAAAAATACCTATGTAAACACTACCAAGCAAAGATCCTAAATCTTCTAGAAGTTGTTGCATATCTGGGAGACATACATCTATCCCTCCATTGTTTCTCTGTGAATTGCTTATCCAGTCTCCCTTCCTAATCTTTTCTAACCTCAACCGATTGATTCTTAAAGTTATCATGCAATATTTTGTACGCTGTACTAATTATTGCTTTTTTAACACCAACTTCTGTTCTAGATGCTACTAAAAACTCTAGCAGTGCTGGTCTTTTGTTTAGGATCCCCCTATTTCTTTCTCTTTGCCTATACTCTGATATCAATCCTTGATAGGGAAGGCAACCTCTAGCCTCCAGTCCAAATAAAGTCTTGGCATCTTCCCATTTGATTACCTTTCCCTCTCTAATTATTTGCTTCCAATACTTGGTTATTTTGCCAGTTTTCTCCAATAAATTCTTGCCCCCTTTTGCCTATTGTCTGTATCCCAAATTGCAGTCATCCCTATCGGCAGAATCTCTTTTCTCCATTAAAGTGTTAGTTTAGTTCTTAGAATACCTTCTGCTACTTTATGAATATAATATTCTGTATAGTTATTGTTATTCTCCTTAATGATCTGCATCCAAAATCCCAGTCTCTCCCTGTTTCTTGTGCCCCCCCCCATTTCACCATCATCCTTTTCCACTTTGAATTATAGGTTTCTGCTTGTGCTATGTATAGGAGCCTTAACTGTATAGCTCTGAAATACCCCTTCAAATTGGGTAATCCTAATCCATCTTGTTCAATTGGAAGAATCAGCTTATCCCACTTGACTCTTGCTGTCTTCCCTCCCAGATAAAATCCTTTAGCTCTCTATTAATCTTTCTCTACAACTTCTCTTCTGGTTGATAAAAAATATGCCTCACCTATGTATAAAACTAAAGGGACTAAAAGCATTTTAACTGCTTGTATCTTGCTGTCCATATTTACATAGTAGAACTTCCAATTTCTCAGTTTTTCTACTATCTTTTGTTTAGTCTCTTCCCACTTAGCCTTAGCTGCCTCAACAGAATCCTTTTTAATCCATACAACTAAATACTTCATTTTATCATGTCCCCATAAATATGGATATTGCTGAATCAATTCATGTTTGGGTGCATAATTTATGCTATTGCCTCTGTTTTAGCTTCATTAATTTTGTATCCCAAGAAGATCTGAAATGGCCTCAAAATGTTCCACAACACTGAAATGACCTTTCTGATTTTATCAGGTATAACATAATGTCTTCTGCATATTTAGCTAGCTTTTCTTGACTGTCATACCAATTATGTCTGTATTTTCTGAGTCTCTTATTTTCTTTGCAGTGGTTCTAAATGTAGTGCAAATAACAAAGGGGAAAGAGGACACCCCTGTCTGGTTTCTCTGCTCAAACAGAAATTATCTGAGAGGAGACAACCCATTTTAATTTTTGCCTCTGATCTGTCGTATATCCTTTTAATCAACCTTAAAATTTTTTTCAGGGAATGCGAATGCTTTCATTGCCATGGTCATAAACTTCCAGCTTACTCTGTCAATTGTTTGTTCTGCATCAAGACCCACCAACAACAGTGGCATTTTCTTACATTCAGCTTCCCTTAGATCATCAGTGTTCTGTTAATGTTGTCATATGTTTGCCTCCCCTCCAGAAAACCTCATTAATCCATATCTATTAATTTTGGCATCACCTATGCCATTCCTTTAGCCAATATAGACATAAACACTTTATAATCATGGTTTAGGATTGAAACGGGCCTCTATGAAGCTGGATCTGATGAGTCTTTACCATCTTTAGGTGTTACAGCCACCACAACTTTCTTCCAGGATATTGGGTGCTTCTCCTCCTCTTAAAATATTGTTAAGCGAAACCTTCCCAATCTTTATCAGGTTTTTCCCCTCCTAGCTTCCAAACTTCCATAGGAATACTATCTATTCCTGGGGATTTTCCTGGGGATTGGTTATACATTACCATTTACTCCTATCATGTTATTATTTGGGAGTCATCTACCTCTAACTTTGGCATATTTAATTCTTCCAAAAGCATTTCCATTTGTACCTTTTCTTGATTTCCATATTATTCTGCTTTATACAGACGTTCATAAAATTTCCATTTTTTCTTCTAGTACCTCCTACAGGATCTTCCTTGTTATAGGCTCCCTAAGCTACTTTCAGTTGCCTGAATCATTGTGCTAAAAGTTTTTGTGCTCTGTTGTTATCAAAAAAACAGTTGTTTAACAGCAATCTTTCTAAACTCATATATTATCAAGGTAATCCCTTATTTTCTGTTTAGCATTCTGCAATTGCTCCTCTTCTTGTTCTGTGAGATTCCCGCTATTCTGCAATACTTTAACATTTGTCAGTCCCTCTAAATAATTGTTACTTCTTAACCATATCTCTCCTTCTTTTACTTCTACCCTATTGTTAACTCCACTTTAAATTTATCCTATGCCTTAGCTATAGTTTCAGAAGAAATTTCTGTCTTCTCTAATAATTCTCGAACAATTTCCACTACATATTCCTTAAATTCCTCTCTTTTCAACAGATAGGTGGGAAAGAACCATTGTCTCATTTTTATTTCATTACCCTGCATTTTTATTTTAGTTATTATTGGCACATGACCTGAAATAGTTATTGGAGGTGTATCAGAACTTTCAATTAAATGCACATGTTCCTGTGAAATTTAAGTTCTGTCTAGCCTAGACCAGTTTTTGTATCTTGAGGAATAATATGTAAATTCACTCTGAACACCTAGTACTGAATTCACATCTTCCATGCCAAATATTTTCATAAATTTCCTCAAAAATCTACCCTCCTTTGTTATGTTTTCCATTCTCGTCCCCCCGACACATCTTTCCTGCTGCAAGTCAAATTCTAGTCCCCACCTATATTAATAATATTCCTTGCTAAAAGCTGATTATTTCTCTTAGAATTTTCTTAAGCTCCATTGTAGACGTTTTAGGTGAAATATAAATACATGCCAGTGTAATCCTTCTCCCTTGCCAGTACCCCCTTAGTACTACTGCATATTTGCTTTTCTTGTCCATTGTTTAATATGTTGTATTACTCAATGGAGAAAGACTCCCTGGTCCTCCTCAGAAAAGCAGCTATGTGCCCAGAAACAAACGGAAATAAATATTGGTATCCATCCGTTGAAAGACTCCTTGCTTAGGAAAAGAGACGGTCATATGTGCTAAACCAACATTTTTTATGTTACATCCTTACTCATTCCTTATCCAGATCTTTTATTACATTTTTCCAGAGGAATTAATTTCACCAGAATTCAGATGTGCTTTATTTAATATACACTTTAGTTAATTACATTGGTCTAAAGTTTCCTCTTCACTTAGTCTGCTGTGATCTCTATCTTTTCTCCCTCATTTGAAAAACAAAATAGTGTAGACATAATATCCTACACCAATTTTCACGAGGAGTACGCTTTCTTATCAGTCATTGCAAACTATTATTTCTGCTGATAATATGTAAAATGCTTAGTATGCCAGAAAATCCAGAATACAATGCTGAACCTTTTCTTTGTTGTGATGCACTGCAGCATACCTCTCAATTGTCCCCGATTTTGTGGAATATCTCTGATTTTGCCTCATATTTGTGCTCTGTTCCTCATAAAAATTTAATTTTTTTTTCTGGTAAATTACTTAGGGTTATAGTCAATAATGCCAGTCATTAGAGTTTCATACTTATTATTGTTCAAAAAATGCAAGTTGGTGCAAAACCTGTTGTTCTATTAATTTAAATGAATTAGAGTGATATTTAAAATTTGTCCCAGATTTTGGACCTTTTTGCCCCCATTATTTTTGGCTTTATCCCGATTTTTTTATGCAAATACGTTGAGATAGTTATGCATTGCAGCATATTTATGATTTCAGTTGCAAAATAAAAGACTGAACGAACCTGTTATGTTTTGTAGCCCTGAATTCACTCAGAAACTTCATCATGTCTGGCACTGTGAAAGGAGGGTCAGTCCCAGTTGGATCAGGATTCTGGAACTCTCCTGGGGCAGGACAGTACAGTAAAGAGACACAAGAACTTCTGAAAGGTAAGATTCAGGACTTTTTGTTTGCTGGTTGTAGGTCTGTAAATACCTCAGACCTAGCTATAATTTCTATTTGTTAAAATTTATAATGTGACAGGTCATGCCTAATAAGATTCTTCTTTCTTTTTAATCAATACATTTCTAATAGCTTTGTTGTATTTAAACTGCTAGCCTACAAGTGCTACTTGCTGTTCATATAGCACATAGTTTTTAGCAATATACATTTATTATGGTTGGTTTATGGCTGTAGTAGTCCCGTACTGTCTCTGCTAGACCTTCATTCAGTTACAGAAAATGCCCTAAACAATACTTTTTTTTTTAATTTTATTTTTTCCCAACAAGCGAATAAATATTAAAGTCCATGGGAACCTCTGCAACTTAATATTTCAAGATTGCATTTTTGGCATGTGAATATTGACTAGAAACAAGAAGTAGACAGTAGACTAACTAAATGCTGTAAGCTGACAGCACATTTTTGTTGTTTTGCTTTCCATTTGTTTTTCCTGCCTAATTCTGGCTTGATTGCATTTGTAGTTACAGTTGAAAATGATTAAGTTTCGGCCCTCATATGAGCTGAAATAGTATCTTACCTTATAGATCATAATGTATGCTGGTGAAAATCAAAGAAATTGTGAAAATGCTGAGCACATCAGAAGCCAGTGCAGTTTTTGATGTAAAGCACTGACATCTTTGATACTATCCTTATATCATTTCATTTTTGTCTACATGTTATTAAAAGTCTTGAGCTAACAGTATGTTGTATCAGACTTTATGTAAAAACTTCTGTAAACTAGTCTTTTCTGCAGTGGCTAGACCATTTTACTCGGTACATATATATTAGAATTTGTAGCTTAGTCTGAGTGACTGCTATCAGCTGCAAACTCATGTGCTCAGTTCCAGTGTTTTGCTGTATGTTAAGCTAATTTGTGCTCTGCTGCTATTAGCTGTTGCCTGTACTTTTTGCTGAGACTGCATGGCTGTAAGCTAAGCATGTTGCATACGGGTATTTAATGCAGTGACACTACATTTTAATAATTTATGTGTTAGCTGTGTTTCCTCCAGTGTGCTTCCTAGTATAGTGTTCTATATACAGAGATGTAACTTGGTAAGGGGAAAGCGGGCAGGCACCCAGTGTGCAAGGTGGTTGGGGGGTGCAATCAGCAGATGCTGATTGGGCAGATGTTCATCGTGTTTCACTGTTGCAGTCATTACTCTTGGGTTATCCTGCTGGCAGGCTACATGCAGTCGGCCAGAATTCCAAAGTCTAGGTCTGGCGTCAGTTGCTGTTGCCTCTTTCCTGACGTCAGTGCACCAGGGGTACAAAAGATGCAGCCAACGCCATTTTGTCCAGTCTTTCTTGCCGTGTGGTGCCCGAAGCAAGAGCAGTTCGCAAGTGCCGGTTGGCCGACGCCTGAGATTTTCAAATCTGAATTTCAGATCTGAAGTCTTCATTAAAGCTAAGTACCCCGTTGGGGAAACTTTTTTCTTGCTGCAGACCGATGTCAGAAAAAGTTAACAATTGTATTTCTTGTGGGAAGCAAATACCTCATAAGGATTTTCACTCTTACTGTATTCCTTGCCTAGGCCCTGATCACAACATTGCTAGTTGTCGGTTTTGTGCTAGATTTAACCAATGGACTATCAAGCGTCGGTTTGATTTTGCATTATATTACTTTGGCCGAAGATTTAATTATATAATGCCGTTGGATCAGCCGACCACCGGAGTTTACAAAAAACGCAAGGACAAGGAAAAGGATAGGCATCCGAGGTCCAAAACTGATGACGAAGCCTCTTCTAGGCCAGTTGCCGGTTCGCTGGTTCTCAGTGAGGTGCTTTCGCAGCCCCTTGCACCCGCTACCTCAGAGCCACAGGCCGCTTCCGACTCCCACGTGGAGTCGACTGGGCCTCTGGATACTCAAGGTATTGGACACTCAGAAATCATTCCCTCAGATGGGTCTGGAGCCGCTGAGCAGGCATCGGCTTCTGAGGGTGTCTTCAGACCTACACAACTATATATTAAGCCATCTTCAGCTTCAAAAACAAAGACTAAAACAGCACTAAAGACAAAGAAACAAGTACAGCATTCTCCTACTCAGTCTTCCATGCCTAAAAAACAGATGCTCAAAATGGCCGAAGACCTAATTACTTTGATCAGGGGTTCCCATCCCCCTCCTAAGAGGCCTAGGCAAGCAACAGAGTATGATTCTTCTGATCATTTTTCTGTTTCCTCTCATTCCTCTTCTGAACAGGATTACTCCATACTTCCCTATGAGGATTCTGATGCTGAAGAATCTATTCCTTCAACCTCTCCTCCTGAGGATTATTCTTTTGGAGAAACCCTGCATACCATGAGGGAACATTTCCACTGGGAGAGCCAAGATTATTCTGAATCTAAGAAAAGGCCCAGAGATTTTCTGCTATTTCCTCAGCACAGACCACTTGCTATTCCACCTGTTCTAGACATTGTAGATGATGTATTTTCAGAGTCCGGCCTGTCCCCAGACTCTCTACCCCCTGCACCTGCTAAGCCAGACAGATAGTACAGGGTTCCGGATTCTCATAAATTCCTGTATAAAAACCCCGCTGCTGACCTGACCCAGAGACTATATCTCAGGGTCCCAAGGGGGTTAAAGCTTCCACTGCAAAAAACCCTGTCCCCTCTGATAGGGATGCCAGGACTCTAGACAGGTGGGGGAAAAAGTCTTCTGCTACCCTGGCTCTAAGGGCTTTAAATTGTCAGTTTCATATGCTTTAATATCAGCAATGTCACTGCTTAAACAGAAAATGTTGACAAATACTGAATGTTCAGAGTACAAGGAATTGCAGGATTTATTGCATGCAGCTGAACAAGTGGGAAATCATACTTTGTAATGTGGTTATGATTCACTGGAGGCCTCTTGCAGGGCCGCTGTTACAGGTTCTGTTATTAGAAGGCATGCTTAGTTAAAGGAACAAAATCTGCCTGATCATGTTAAAGCAAAATTATTAGATGCACCATTACAGCATGATACTTTGTTTGGTACTAAAGCAGAAGAGGTGTTGAAAAAAATGGAGGATAAAGCAAAATCCGTGCAGACAGTCAAGGATTTCTTACAGGTACAGCCACCCAGGTGTAGCAGAAACTGGCCTTCTAAAAATTGGTCCTTTCCAGTGTCAGACAGACCACAAAGAGGCAGATACAGGCGTCCCAGAGGCAGAGCTCAGCCCCAAGGCTTATACAGGCCTAAACAATGGGGTGCTCCTACCTCCAAAAGCAGAGAAGACAAATCACAACCTTACAGGAAACAGTCTCAGTGACTTTCCTCTACCAGATCCAAGCACTTTTCTTTTGACAGCCCCCACTAGGGGGAAAACTAGCACTTTTTTCATCAAATTGGCAAATGGTTGCCCAAGACAAATGGGTCCTGAACATAGTGTCCCAAGGCTACAGGTTCCATTTTCACACTCTACCAAGGTCAAAGGGTATGCCAGACCTGCCACACAATCAGTGGACGGAGGCACAAAAACAAATTACAGCCCTCATGGACATGAGGGCCATTCAGCAAGTACCGCAACAAGAGCAGGGGAAGGATTTTACTCCAGACTTTTCCTAGTACCTAGAAAGGACAAAACCTGGAGACCAATACTGGACCTGTCTATACTAAATACGTTTCTGGAAGTTCCAAAATTCAAAATGTTGACTCTACAGCAGCTACTGCCCATGCTGGGCAAGAAGGCTTGGCCTTGTAACTTTGGACCTAAAAGAGACATACCTGCATGTCCCAATCAGACAATCTTGCAGAAGATACCTCAGATTCATAGCTGGCTCAATGCATTACCAATTCTCTGCACTGCCCTTTGGCTTATCTACTGCGCCCAGGGTCTTCACAAAATACCTGGCACCAGTAATTGTGTTTTGCAGACAAAAAGGAATTCAAATATACTCCTACTTGGACGACTGCCTAATTCAAGCAGAGAACAAAGACATTCTTCTAAAGCATCTGGCGTTTGTAAAAAGATTACTAATTGGCCTAGGGTACACAGTAAACGAAAATAAATCAAAACTAGTGCCCTCTCAAGAGATAATATTCCTGGGTGCAAGCCTAAATACAACTGCCCAGATGGCTTATCTCAATCCAGACAAACAAAAGCAACTGACTACTTACTTCAACAATTTGGCAACAAAAAAACACTTATCTGCAAGGAAAATCCTGCAGGCCTTGGGTTTCATGGCATCCTGCATTCTACTAATTCCATATGCCAGACTGCATATGAGGAAACTACAATGGTATCTAAAAAGTGTTTGGACTCAACATTGCCACAGCCTGGAGACAGTAATTGCACTCATTCCCTGCCTACAACAGGAGTTTTGATGGTGGGCAGAAGCTTGTCACCACAACAAGGGTCTGCCATTCAGTTTACCCACAGCCAGACAAACACTGACAACGGATGCATCAGATTATGCCTGGGGGGCCCATATGGCAGGAAAATGTATTCAGGGCACATGGCCTGCAAACCAGATGCATCTTCACATCAATCGAAAAGAGATGCTAGCTGTTCAAAATGCCCTGTCAGCTTTCAAGGACCTGCTTCATCCAGGACAGTTACTGATGAAGACAGACAACACTACAGTCATGTGGTACATAAACAAGCAGGGAGGTACACATTCCTACCCCCTCTGCAGACGAGCAATGACCTTATGGGACACAGCATTAGCTTTTCAAGTTCACCTGCAAGCACAATTCCTGCCAGGAAGAACAAATACTCTGGCAGACGAACTAAGCAGAAACTTCATGGATCCCCATGAATGGAAACTGGATCCACAAGTCTTCAGCATGATAATAAGGAAATGGGGATGCCCAGGCATAGATCTATTTGCCTCCCCTCACAACTGCCAGTTGCAGAGATTTTGCACAAGGATTTATCACAAGCAAGCATGGAAAGTGGACATCCTATCCTTCAGCTGGAAAAACCTAACAGTATATGCCTTTCCTCCACTGCCTCTTCTTCCCAGGGTACTCCTAAAGGTCAGACAAGAGAAGCCAAAAATGATGCTGATTGCACCAGACTGGCCACGCCAGCACTGGTACCCAACTCTAAAGTGTTTGTCTCAAGGTCCAGCATGGATACTGCCTCAAACTTCTCACTTGCTGACCCAACAAAACAATCAGATCCTGCACAGCCAACTCAGGACCTTAAATCTGGCAGCATGGCAGATAATGTAGCCATTCAGAACACTCCTCTTTCAAAAGCTGTTATGGATGTTATCTTGGAGGCCAGGAGGCCCAGTACCAGAAAATCTTATGCAGAAAAATGGAAAAGATTCTGTGCTTGGAACCAGGAACAAGGCATTGACACGTCTGTACCAAATATCCCTGAGATTTTACAATACCTAACTGAGATGCTAAACAAAGGCCTTTCTTTCTCATTTATTAAGATTCATGCCTCTGCCATTTCAGCCCATTACAATATGGAACCACCTATCTTTTCTCATCCTTTAATAAGGCAATACCTCAGAGGGGCCAAAAACATTATTTATTTATTTTTATTTTATTTATTTAACATTTGTTGACCGGGAAGTCCGACTAGGTTCCACAGATCCTGTTTTCAGTGGAGGCCCGGGGAGAAATGCTCCCCATTAGGCCTCCAAGGAGAGCACCAATTCCGGCCTGGGATCTCAATTATGTTTTGGAAAAACTCACACTGCCTCCTTTCAAGCCAGCATCAACAGTAGATATAAAATTCTTATCCTGGAAAACAGCTCTGCTTCTAGCAATAACCTCTGCAAGGCGAGTCTTGGAGTTACAAGCACTCATGGCTGTGGAACCTTTCATCATTTTTCATCCATAGGTTCATAGGTTAGTACTAAGCTAACTGTCCCTTTGCGAGCGACAGGGTTTCTCTGAGTACAAACCCTACATTTATGCCTAAGGTGGTGTTCAGTGTGGCCCTCAACCAAACCATTCACTTGCCAACCTTCTATCCTAATCCACAGAACAAGGGTCAGAAAATTCTGCATTCCTTGGACATACACAGGCAGTTATGATTTTACTTGAACAGAACTAAAGCTTTCAGAAAGACTGAGCAACTTTTAGTGTCATATGCTGCAGTTTCACAAGGAAAGGCTATCTCAAAACAGACTATTTCTAAATGGATAGGCCATTGCATCCGTTTCTGCTATTTTCAACATGGCAAATCAGTGCCTAAGGAAATTAGGCCTCATTCCAACAGAGCAGCAGCAACTTCAGCAGCCTTCCTCAGAGGAGTACCAACCAAAGATATCTTAGAGGCTGCAACTTGGAGTTCAGTGCACACCTTCACAAAGCACTACCACTTACCTCTTTACTCTAAGTCCAGAGCAGGCTTTGCCACCGCAGTTCTGCAGGGCCTCATAGCCTCTTCTAATTCTCTTTAGCCCAGCCACCCTTCCTCAGCTTTGGGATTCAACCCAAGAGTAATGACTGCAACAGTGAAACACGATGAACATAGTACAGTTGTGTACCTACCATAAATGCAGATGTTCGAGTGTATTCACTGTTGCAGTCCAGGTTACCCACCCACCATTCCCCTTTTTATTTGCTGGGACTTATCTTCACTTCTCTATCCTATACAACCTATTTGGTGTATTTGCTTGTAGATGAAGGACATGTTATTTTTGTGCATGCATTTTTATTGGCATATTTTACAGCCTTCCAGTTTGGGGGCACCTGACATCTGGGGCAAGAAAAACTGAAGAAAATGGCATCGGCTGCATCTTTTATACCCCTGGTGCATTGACGTCAGGGAAGAGGCGACAGCAACTGACACCGGACCTAGACTTTGGAATTCTGGCCGACTGCGGGTAGCCTGCCAGCAGGATAACCCAAGAGTAATGACTGCAACAGTGAATACACTCGAACATCTACATTTATGGTAGGTACACAACTGTACTTTGTATGGTACCAGCATTCTGAAATTAATGCTGATACCGCATTTGCAGTCAGGGCTGATGCTCTTCAGGACTTTGTGTGGTATTTAGCTGTGGCATGCCACTTGCAACTTTTATAGCAAGCAGTTTGCTACAGTTTTCAAAGGAGAAAGCTTTTTTGTCGGCAAGTATGAGACAGAGGACTTTATTCTCATTAACTTAAAATTTAAGGGACTTCCAGATCGGAGAACAGTACAGGGCACCAGAATAGCTAGCTATGGTTCTGTTTCTACTATTTTGGTAAGTTGTTAGCTATGCTGTTTCCTTCAATTTGTGCTAAACTAGCCTACTTCTACCTTATCAGCTACTAATTGTTTGTCACTTCTGCTTCCTGCCTTACTTGCTACTACTTTTACTTGTCACTTTGTGCTAAGATAGGCATCACTTCTTCTTATTACAGTTGGTGATAATAGTGTGTCCAGTCACACTTTGTCCTCTTCCTTTAGTTTTTAAGTGGCAGTCTTACATCTTGTGCCTCCATACAAGATGTAGACACCCATGATAACTGTGGTAGACACCCATGATAACTGTTGTAGACTGTCATTCTCTTGTCCTTTCTACTGCCAGCTTATAGCACTCGCTAATCTTAGGCAGTGAAAGAAATGCCCCTGACACGCATAATGCTGTTTGTCTTTCTTTCGGCTTTTCCCGGTTAGGGGTCGCCACAGCGGAACTCCGGTCCGCTAATGATTGGCAGTAGATTTTTACGTGCCGAGTTGCCAGCTTTGATGCACAACCTTCAACGAAGGTACACCCATTCATGCATGTCTCCACACAGAAGACGCTCTAGCTGAGAATCGAACAGGACAACGTCTTACTGTGAGGCGACAATGCTACCGCAGCACCACCACCATGGGATATTTACACAACCTGGATACTACCCTCTCACCAAAAACTATGGTCAGTGAGAAGCACATACCAACACCCTCACTTCTAACTTTATTTACACCAGCTTATGCTGAATCTGTCAAAAACATCACTGCCCAAGACTTTTAGAATCATGAAGACAAGGCCTTAGCAAACATGCATAAATACAGTAGTACCACAGACACACACACTACAAGAAGTTACCAGGCTGTCACCAATAAACACACAGCTGCAAGTAGAAAATGTATTGGTGAATAGTGACTCCATTAGGCATAAGGACTACATGCTCATAAGGCTTGACAAATCACAGGGTTGAGAGGAAGTTGTCTTTCTGTTGCCAGTATTTGTGACATTGCAGGGTCCAGGCAAGTCTGAATTTGACCTTGTGATATCCCACAAAAGTATTAATGAGTTGAAGGACTATACACTGAAGGACATTTATTTTTTATTATTTTTTATTTTACATTTGCTGACCGGGCTAATCTAACTGGATATATGTCCATTTTCAGTAGAGGCCCAGGGAGATGAGCTCCATGATGCACAGATAAAATAAAAATAGCAAACAAATATAAAAAATTTCAGTAGTATATACACTGACAATTCAGGTTAATACAGAAATAATTTGAAGAGGACAGACGTCAATACAATGTAAACTGCAACTTCAAAATAACATGTAGGTACATTACTTAATGAAAAAAAGGAGGCATACAGGCTGATTCAATATACAAGTATAGTACATAACTTAATGAAAAAAAGGAGGCCTACAGGCTGATGCCATATCCAAGTACAGTACACAATAAAAGAGGCAGCTTAATGTTCAGTAATAGTAATAATGAGTTTTTTAACAAATAAGTAAAAGAGGGAAGGAAATAATGAAATACAGAGTGTAGAAGTTAAATATTGTTAAAAAGGAAGATTGAAGAGTTAATGAAAAGAAAAGGGAAGGCAGAGCATATTAGGGTAGAGCAGATAGTTAGGTTTAGTACAGGGGCATAACCAGTGTGTTCTGAGGAAAAGTTTCAGACTATTTTTGAAGAGTGATAAAGAGGAAAGGTCGCTGGTTAGGAGATTCCAGAATTTTCCCACAGTATTAGAGAAAAGAGAATCGCCAGCCCTGTTGTTAGATTTAGATGTGTTAACTAGAAGATGTTAAGTTGTCAATCTCTCCTTCATTCTTGCTGGATGGGTTCAGAGCCAATCCTCGGCTCCGACTCGGCCAATACTAAAGCTCGAGAGCTATTTCCACTGGCTCGAGGCTCCCCTATATCCCACAATGCTAGGCGGTAAATACCCAGATCTCGTTTGCCGCTTTAGCTACGAGGTGATTGTTTCTACTGGCTCTGCAGGTTAGTAACTTTTTATAGTTATAAATCTTCAAAATCCCTTATTTTTTTTTCTTTGAATAGTTTTCCTTACAGTTTATTAGTTAACTATCCCTAGTTTCCTTCGGGTTCCCCTAATTGTTTTTCCCATTTATCCCTTTTATTCTTTAGGCCTTTGGGCCCTCCTCCCTTCCCCTTAGTCATACTTGTGGGAGTGGTTGGATCTTTTTCCCCTTATTCTTAACAGGTGTGTCTGTGTTTCACAGTTTTTTGTTTGAGATGTCTAAAGACTCTAAGGTCTCAGGCTTTAAGAAGTGTGACTCGTGCTGTCAGAAAATGTCTCTGACAGATGGTCACATTTCTTGTGTATATTGCCTGGGACCTTTGCACCTGCAGGACTCTTGTTTTGTCTGCCATGCTTTCAGTCCCAGAGTCCTGCAGGAACGCAAAAATAAATTAATACTGTGAGGCTTATTAAAGCCTGAAGGATCCCTGACCCAGACTGTGTCAGGAAAACCTTCCAAGCCTTCCAAGGCATCGGCTCCAGCATCAAAGCCATCTGCTGGTGGCTCCAAGACTTCCTCGACACCGACTTCTTCTGGAGCTGATGTCTCTAAGACAAAAACGGTCACCTTGGCTCCGGCTGGAGCCGAGAAGTCCGAGACTCAGACGGCTCCGACAGTTTTGTCAGAGCCACCTACTAGAAAGAGGTCTAGATCCCCATCCATTGGCTCTATCCACTCGGTCCCGGGATCTCCACTATTATCAGAGAGGAGCCATAGGTCCCACTCCTCTCGGTCCTCCAGACTATCCTACCATGATTTAGAGAGGGTGGTGAGCAGACTTCTCAAGTCCCAGGCACTAGCCCAAATACTGCATAGCCCTACCCAACGGTCAGTGGCTGTACCCATCCATTCCTGAGTTCCTCCTCCGATTCCCATGAGTTCGGAGCCAGAGCTTCTCGGAGCCATGACTGTTGGTGCGTCGGAGCCGATACTTCCACTTTCGGCTCCATCGTCGGCTCTGATCTCCTCATTGGAGGGATCTGGGCGCCGGGCTTCCTTCGTTGGCTCCGAGGGGGCGAGTGGCATCGTACCCTTGTCCGAGCCCATTCTTCCTCTCGGAGCCTCGGCGCTGGTGAGCTCGGCCCCAACATCGGCCTCGGAGCCGTCCCTTTCGGTGCCGGGAGGAGTCCTCGTCTCTTTGGAGTGGGTATCTTCGGCCCCGCCTGATCGGGGCACCTTCGAGGCCATGCGGAGCATGCTAGACCCGGTGTCTGCTCCACGGTCGGCTCCCTCAGCTCCTCCCTCTACAGTGCCTGCAATGGTCTCTACCCACCCTCTCATCCCAGACCGTAGAGAGCCAACGTCTCAAGTTTCCCCACTGGGAATATCCTCCTCTTCCGAGGCTTCTCCTGATCCTTCAGGGGAACCCCCTCGGAAGAAACAATGCAAGAGGAAGCATATTGACTCCCCTGAGTCTATCACCTCAGATACCGATTTGGATGAGTCTGAAGGGTCCCCACGGTCCTCCTCTGAGGATGTCTCCTTTTCAGACATCCTTGAGATCCTTAAACAGAGGGGGAACTGGTCCACCCTTAACCCTTCAGAGGATGAGTCGGTCTACCTTGAGGCTTTTGGCTCTTGCCCTTCCACCTCCTGGGTATCTCCTCCCTTTGACCCCCTCATGGAAGTGGTGGCAAGGAAGGCGTGGACAGCCCCTGATATGGTGGAACCTACCCCACGCAGACCGTCCAAGTTTATTACAGCTCCTAAGGACAAAGAATTCTTATCCAAGGGCGTCTCTGTTGATGCTATGGTGGTGGCCGCAGCCACTAAGAAGGAATTAGCTGATCCTTCGGTACCTATCCATCCTCCTAATAAGGAATCTAGGACTATGGATAGGTATGGTAAGCGGATGTTCTCCTTAGCGACCTTTGCCATGCGTTCGCTGAACTACTTGTGTCACTTCACCCGTCTCCAGAGAGATATGATCAAGGAAATGGGTGATGCTTTGCAGGATCCAACAACTGAGGGGTTTCGAGACAAAATGAATTCCCAGCTGGCAACCCTGAATTCGATCGTCAACTCCTCCATGCGGCTTCTTTCTTATGCGGCCGATGGGGCGAGTAGGGCTGCTGGCACAGGTGTAGCTTTACGATGTCACGCCTGGATGCGGCTTTGTAACTTTGCAGACCCTTTCAAGGCGTCCTTCACCAATTACCCCTTTGATGGTACAGCGTTGTTTGGACCTCAGGTGAAGGACACATTGACTAGGTGCGAACAGGATGGCAAGACTCTCTCTGCCGTGGGAGTCCGGTTTTCCACCCCTTCCAGACCATATCCCAAGGGTCAGAAGGGGGGGGGTGTGGTTCCGCAAATCTCAGGGAGTCTCGCCTGATGCACGCAGTCAGTTCCCCTCTAGAGGCAGAGGGAGGAACAACAATAGACGCCGCACTAGGGGTAGGGGGGGTCTGCAGAATCAAGGTAGCAGAGAGACTCTCTCTGACAAACCTTTTCAGCATCCCTGAGAAGCTGCCTGACTGTCCACCTTCGGAGGCAGTTGGGGGAAGATTATCACTGTATCCAGAATCTTGGCTTTCCCTCACTCAAGACAAATGGGTACAGTCGATTATATCCGTGGGTTACAAAATTCCCTTTGCCCACATCCCATCCCAACCGAAAGGGCCCCTTCCAGATGTTCCACCCGGTCTAAGGGAACAAGCAGCGCTACAAATATCAAAGCTGCTATCAAAAAGAGCTACCCAGCCAGTCCCGGCAGACCAGCAAGGATCCGGAATTTACTCCAAATTCTTTTTGGTTCCAAAAAAGACAGGGGACTGGAGACCAATATTGGATCTCAGCAGACTAAACAAGTCTGTATACAAAACAAAATCCCGGATGGTCAGTCCATTCTACCCTTCTTGGGTCAGGACAATTGGATGTGCTCAATAGACCTTCAGGATGCGTACTATCATATCAAGATGCACAGATGCTCCAGAAGGTTCCTCCGCTTCCAGCTGGGAGCCAGTCACTACCAGTTCAGAGCCCTGCCCTTTGGTCTCACTACAGCCCCCCGAGTGTTCACCAAATGCATGGCAGTGGTCATGGCTCATCTGAGACGTCAAGGATTCCAGGTGTTTCCATATTTGGACAACTGGCTCCTTACTGCTTCCACCAGGCGTCAACTTCTTGTATCCAGAGACTACACCATTCATACTTGTCAAGCTCTAGGCATTTCCATAAATTTCAAAAAATCTGCCTTGTTGCCTTGTCAGGCTATTACCTTTATAGGCGCCACCTTAGACACAATTCGTCTTTCCGCGAAACTAACAGAGCAAAGAGTATCAGATATCCGCAAACATGTTCACATTCTTCTTCAATGTGACAGGATCAAAGCCAGGATTGTCTTGAAGGTCTTAGGTCTCATGGCAGCTGCCATTACTCTTCTACCTCTAGCACTCTCTCACATGCGGATCCTCCAGTGGATGCTGTTTTCTCAGTGGTCCTTCCAACAGCTCCCAATGTCTCACACTATTCTGCTGACCCAATCATGCAAGAAGCATCTAATTTGGTGGATGACCTCCCCTCAAATTCTTCAGGGCAGATCATTTGCTTCCCCCCCTCCGGTTGCCATGGTGACAACGGACGCCTCCCTGATCGGGTGTGGGGGGGGGGTGCATTGTCAGGGCAGGACAGTCCAGGGCACATGGCAACCTTTCGAAAGCCATCTGCACATAAATGTTCTGGAGATGAGAGCAGTACTTTTAGCATTGCAAGCCTTTCAGCACTCTCTTCCCATTGGGACTATTGCAATTCAGACAGACAATATGTCTGTAGTATGGTACATCAGCAAACAGGGCGGAACCAAGTCTTATCCCTTATGTCGAGAGGCACTCAGACTTTGGCAGTGGGCGATCTAATCTCAGCGGTTTCTGATAGCAATGCACATCCCCAGGAAGTCCAACGTGATAGCAGACAAGTTGAGCAGGGCCATACTCATACCACATGAGTGGTCTCTCAGTCAGTGCTAGAAGAAATTTTTCAGAAATGGGGCCGACCTTGCTGCGATCTTTTTGCTACTCCCCAAAACAGCAAGTGTCACGATTTCTTCACCCTCTCTCCCCTACTAGGTCAACCCGCCAGGGACGCTCTAGTCCACGATTGGCCCTGGGGACTTCTGTATGCCTTTCCCCCCTTTCCACTGATCTCTCAAGTAATTCAGAAAGCTACCACTTTGAGAGTCGACATGATCCTCATTGCCCCTTACTGGCCTCGTCAGATATGGTTTCCGTTCCTTCACCATTTTCTGTTGGAGCAGCCTTGGCATCTGGATCCAGTGCCAGATCTTTTGACCCATCAATTGGGTCAGCTGCACCACTCCCTCCCATCTCTCAACCTCACAGCTTGGTTGCTCCACTTCCTACCCTAGCCAGGCTTCCTTAAAATTCCCATTCGGTCCGTAACATACTTATAGCTTCCCACATGTCTTCTACAAGAAGGATTTACAATAGCAAGTGGAAACGTTTTTCCTTCTGGGCAGCAACTAATAATATAGACCCTTTCACTGCACCTATCCAGTCTATACTAGACTTCCTGGCAGAACTTTTTCAATCAGGTTCTTCTTCGTCTACTATTAGAGTACAATTGGCGGCTATATCTAATTTCCATGTAGGCTTTTCGGACTCCAGCATCATGTCCCATAAACTTTGCAAAGCCTTTCTAAAAGGTATCTTTTTGTTCAAGCCCCCAATTAGAGACCCCCCACCTCAGTGGGACTTAAATTTGGTTCTAGCTTCCTTGATTCTCCCCCCCTTCGAACCGGCTGCTTCCTGCTCTCTGAAATTGCTTTCATGGAAAACCCTTTTTCTAGTAGCCATAACATCTGCTAGACAGGTATCTGAACTTCATGCTCTTTGCAGTCGTCCTCCATACTTAGTCTTCCACAAAGACAGGGTGTCCCTTCGGACCAACCCTTCCTTTTTACCGAAGGTTTCTTCTGAGGCGAATCTGAATCAGACAATCGACCTTCCAGTTTTCTTCCCTAATTATTCCAGCAAGGCAGAACAAAAGTTACATTTCTTAGATGTCCATCGCCAGCTTCGCTATTATTTGGATAGGACTAAACAGTTTAGGAAGTCTGACCAGCTCTTTCTATCCTATGCAGAAGGCAAGATGGGCCTTCCAGTTTCAAAAGTGTTTCTTTCGAGATGGCTGGCCTCTGTAATTTCTTTCATTTATGATCTCAGACACCAAAAGCTACCATCACAACCTAGAGCTCATTCAACCAGAGTGTTAGCTACGTCTGTAGCATTTCAAGACAGACTGCCCATAGATTCCATCTGTCAAGCAGCTACATGGGCTTCTCCTCATACCTTTATCTCACATTATAAATTGGATATGGCCTCCAGAAACTGGGCTAACTTTGGTTCCACCGTACTCAAGAGTCTGTTCCGATGAGCCACCCAGGATAAGGGTGCTAGGGACGCAGTCCTATCCAGCAAGAATGAAGGTGAGATTGACAACTTAACATTGAGAAGTTATGTACCTACCATAACGTTCCATGTTAGTTGTCTTCTTCTTGCCTTCTTTCTTGCGTCCCACCCTCCATCCCCCTAGCCTGGACAGACCGAGAGGATCCTTGGGATCTTTTATCTTTCATAGCATCATCCACCTCTATTGCCCCTGTTTGATAGTTCTACAGATAGTCTTTCTATAGAGGTGGATTTCCCTTTTTTTCTCTGTCTCTGGGAGACCAGCACTGCTATTCTTCAGTTATCAAACGAGATCTGGGTATTTACCGCCTAGCATTGTGGGATATAGGGGAGCCTCGAGCCGGTGGAAATAGCTCTTGAGCTTTAGTATTGGCCGAGTCGGAGCCGAGGATCGGCTCTGAACCCATCCAGCAAGAAAGAAGGCGAGAAGAAGACAACTAACACGGAACGTTATGGTAGGTACATAACTTCTAATTTTTTAGATGAACGTAAAGACTTAAGGGGTGATGATGGTGGATAGAGTAGGGGTATTGGAAGGTTGATAAACAGTCTTATGGGCATTGATTAGTTGCTGGTATTTGATCAGATTCTGTAGTTCCAACCATTCATGCTGCTTTAAATTAAAGCAGTGGTGAGTTCTAAATAGGTTGCCAGTAGCAAATCTGGCTATGTTATTGTAGGAGGTTTCCAATTAATTGAGGTTGTTCTTAGATAGATTGGTGAAAATGGTTGAGGCATAGAGGAGTGTAGAGATTAGATGAGTATGTGCAATAATAGTTCTAGCTATAGGTGACAGGAAGGGTTTAATTCTGTACAGAGAGCTAAGTTTTTTGTTGACAGATTTAATAGTGTTGTTGATGTGTATGTCAAAGGTAAGGTTGTTATCAATGGTGATACCAAGTGGCTTGGTAGTTAGGTCGGGTGATATAATGGTACCATTAGTGGATGAAACAGAAACATCTATGGAAGAGGATTTAAGATTAGGATTGAAAAGGAGAAGTTCAGTTTTTTTAGGGTTTAAGAGAAGGCAATGGAGAGTGAACCATTGTTCAGCAGTGTTAAATACGTTTTGGGCAAGGGAGTGAAGTTCAGAGGTGGTTGTAGTGGAGCATACAAGTGTGGAGTCATCTTCGTATTGTATGCAAGTAGCTTAAGGAATTGCTTGATGAAGGTCATTGATGAATATGGAGAAAAGGAGAGGTCCTAATATGGACCCCTGAGGTACACCGAGGTTAACTGGTAGGTGGGTGGGTAGAGTGTTGTGCCAAAGCACAGCATGTTGTCGTTTATCTAAGTAGGATGGGAACCATTTGATAGAGAGTGCATCCAAGGACAGGTAAAGAAGCAGCTAGAGAAGAAACAATCAGCAGTACTGGCTACAGAAGGTAAGTTTGATAAGTCAGAAGTGGGTTAGAACAGTGATGAGTGAACCTAGAAACAGTAGTAGTAGATAGTATAGTGTAGGGTGTAGTTAGAGGAGCTAAAAAGCAGGACTGGGAATAAAGAAAATAAGGTAAGTAATAAAGAAACAGGAGGATAAGAATGAGATGAGATTAGGAGAAGGGTGCCACCTAGTGGACAGGTCTGTATTGCAGGTAGATATGTGAGGGAGGTAGCAGTATTAAAAGACTGGGGAAGAGTGAGAGCTAGGATGGGGAGTTACTTATAGACGGTAGAGGAGTGAGTGAGTGTTAAGGTACTAAAGAGAGGGGGGGGTAGAGGCTGCTGGCTGTCCTGGCTCAGAACATGCTTTGCCACCTATAGCAATGGTACAATGGTAGAGAATATAACTGGCAGTACTTAGACAGCAAACATACTTTTCTTGTTTCCTTGAGAGAGGATGCAGGGAGTTTAAGGCTGAGAGGTGAGCCCGCTGGTATTTGGAGAGGGTCCTTTGGTTCCTAGAGACTAGTGTTGGAAGCACAAGAAGAGCAGGGTAACTTAAGGGAGGAAGAGAGACAAAGTAGAGGAGAGAATAATAGTTAGCACAAGCCAGGCAAGTATGGTCAGGTTACACAAGACATTCACTGAGACAATGTGTAAAGGTAGTAAAATTACATTTCCATTTTCTTGGTAGCAGTAACAGAAAAAAATTATAATACAAGAGGTATGTTCCTCTAAGCAGAAGCAGTAAAAATAAAGTTAGCAATAAACCTTCACTTATACTAGGGAGCAGCACTTGTAAACACTTTAAAATCTAATTCTGTGAGTCAATGTTGTTTTAGGGCACTGAGTGGAGGGTTAGTAGGACTGCTAGCCTAGGGGTTTAATACAGCAGACAACAGGGACTGATACCCATGTGTTCTATTTTCAGCAATGTAGCTCCTAATACTCTACAGAGTTAAGGAACCAGAAAGGCTACTAGTGGTTATTGCCAATTACCAGGTAAGAGCTAAAAGCTCGTTACCTGAAGTATACATAGCCTAATGGAGCACAACAGGCCCCAGGGGCAATTAACCAATAAATGCTTATGTACAATGAGGCTCCTGCAACATCGTTGTGCTAGAGGAGCACTTTATGGAGTAAAATGTGGGGAACTAAACACAAAGGAATAACCTCCACAATTCTGGTTAGCCTATATAGCATTTAGAGCTCCTAGGACTCTACAGGGCAGGAGATCGGTAACATGTACATAGTGTCGACAATTGCAGGGAAACCGTTGTGTTTATCCCAGCGTTAGCTAGATCTTAAAGTACACTAGCACTATATCGACCAATTTAGCCACTTTAAGCGAGAAATGCTCTGCTGAAGGGAGGTACTTAGTGAGCTGCTAGGCAGCAGAGTAAGTACTAATATCCATTTAGAGTGTCCATGTGGGAGGCTTAGTTAAAAAAGCCACTTTCGGGCTTAGAAAAACAGTGCTGCTGAATACCAAAATCAGCAGAGGGAAGAATGTAGAGAATGGCTATGCTTCAAGTTAAGCTTAACGGTATCACTGTTTGAAAGCCATTTACAGGCTTGACACAGAACAGTAGTAGTGCAGACACATTCAGAAATGGCTCTGCTAGTGTGGCGTGCTAATAATTAGCCGGTACCTGCTTATTAAAACACCAAAATACCTTAACCGTTGAGTTACAATCCACCAACAATGGCAAATACACAGTTAGGCATAAGAGCAAGCTCTAATGCCCTTGTTATGCCACCACGTGGATGGCGTACTTCAGAAAAGCCGTATCCAACCTTGGGAACCAAGATAGAATGCTGAACCACACATAAATGGTACCACTAGGGTATGAGAGTAGCTACAGCCGTTACCAGCTTAGTACCTACCTATGAACCTATATTGGATGGGAAATGGGAAATTCACCCCGGGATCACTTCTATGGCTCTGCTCGACAGGGGCACAGGAAAATAATTTTCTTGGGTGGCAAAAGCCAGGGTACATTTTTTGGCTAGGCTTGTATGGGCCCTTGGGCTGATAGCCTAGTACCTACCTATGAACCTAAAACAACAGTGTAGATCGGGATTTGTTTAATCTACACCTAAAACATTAATTGGACTGAGCTAGCACACTGCCAATGCTCCAAAGGTACCGCTTGGGTACGAAATGAGTTGTAGCCGTTTTCGGCATACTAAACACCAATGTGAATAGGGGATAAGGTTAAACTACACCTAAACATCAATTTAACTGAGCAAGCACTCTACCAATTCTACACAAATGAGGCAGGACACAAAATTGACCTTGCCGGTAGGAACACTGGCTTACTGAGAACGAGGTTAAAACTAATCTAAACCTAGACATTAAATAAGCAACACACACACTATACGATGCATGCTCCACAAGAGAGGCAAGGTACAAAGTAAACTATAGAGGTGTATGCCTAAACAAAAATACAGGTGTTACATTATTTATTTATTTATTTATATTTGTTGACCGGGAGTGTCCGACTGGATGTAGGTCCATTTTCAGCAGAGGCCCGGGGAGAAAAGCTCCACAGTTAAAATAAACAGACAGTAGTTACATTGGATTACATAACGATTAACAATTTACATAGCAATTACTTACACCATATTTACAGATGAAGAACATAGTACATCAGTAGACAACTATAATCTTTATCTGTGAAGTACATAACAGACATTAACAAATGTTACAGTAAGAAGTTCCTGCTGTATAATAAGTACTAGGCTTATGAGCATCTGAGCTTGCTATAATCAAGGTAGTTAGTGGAGTGGAAAGAAGGGTAATGTTTGGATGGGGTGGGTGATATTAGAGTGGGAGTTGCAAGGGCATAGCCAGCATGTTTTTAGGTGCGCTTTTAGTAAAGTTTTGAAGTGGGTGCATGATGGTACGGAGGTAATTGTGGGTGGGAGGGAGTTCCATAATTTGGCTGTGGTGCAAGAGAATAGTGCTTCACCAGCAGAGTTATTGGCTTTAGTGATCTGCAAGTGATTTTTGTTGCTGGATCTTAGTGGTCTGGTGGTGCGAGAGGGTTGGAGTAGATTCTGGAGGGATGGGACATTTAGTGAATGGTTTACTAGTTTGTGGGTGAGTGACAGTTGGTACCATTGAAGGAGGTGAGGGAGTTCAAGCCAGTCCAGTTCAGCAAGTGAGAGACAGTGGTGACTACGGTTACATCAACAGCAGTTTAGGAGACATTGAAAATATACACAATCTAGAGCAATTAAACAGCAGCAAAGCAGTTGATGATTATTAGACACACAGTACACACTTAAGCATGGCAGCAATTAGAATGGTGAAACAACACACATAAACATTACATACCACAGGCAAGAAAGATGCTGGGAGAGGAGCAGACAGCAGCCAGGGATTTTCCTGATTACTAAAGATGGCACCCCACAAAACCCAGGGTATTTATGGGAGTCTAGAGGATAAAGGTGGAGAGGGGAGGAGAGTAAGGGGAAGAGCAGGTAAAGGTAGGCGGGGCAAGAGACAGAGACAGACAGTATAAGAACGGACTAATTGACATCTTGCAAGATGTGGAAGTGGTATAAAATGTAAGTGAGATAGAAAAGACAAGGGTACAAACAGCTGCGACCAAGGGACAGGGAGAAAGATAGACAGTAGAGAGGTGAGAAGGAGCTAAGTTCTTAATTAGAGGACAGGTAAAGAAGCAGCTAGAGAAGAAACAATCAGCAGTACTGGCTACAGAAGGTAAGTTTGTTAAGTCAGAAGTGGGTGATGAGAGAATCTAGAAACGGTAGTAGTAGATAGTATAGTATAGGGTGTAGTTAGAGGAGCTAAAAAGCAGGACTGGGACTACAGAAAATAAGATAAATAATAAAGAAACAGGAGGATAAGAATGAGATTAGGAGAAGGGTGCCACCTAGTGGACAGGTCTGTATTGCAGGTAGATATGTGAGGGAGGTAGCAGTATTAAAGACTGCGGAAGAGTGAGAGCTAGGATGTGGAGCTACTTCTAGACCAGGGGTGTCCAACCTTTTCGCTTGCAGGGGCCACATTGAGTCAACAGAAATTGTATTGGGGCCGCGTGTAAAATATATCATATAGTTAGCTGTTTCACTGTTGTGTGCGACCAAAGTCGACCCCCTGGCTGTATTGTAGGTGAATTTGAACAATGAATAAATGCCTAATATTTGCCCTAAAATTCAAATTCTCATTCTAATTCATAAAATAACAGTTAACTTTAACATCTTAGTTTATTTGTAAAAAAAAAAAAAAAAAAAAAATGAACAGGTACGACCCCTTCAATTTGTATGAGATCATACCTCTGATTTTGCTGGTTTCTTAAAGATGTCCATGTTTTCCATCATGTCCTTAATGTCCATATGTCGTCCAAAGCGCTCATGTATTCTTCTGTTTCCAATTCCATTGCATTAGGTATGTCGCCACATTTCTAGCTTTCGAATCTGTCGCTGAAATTATTCAAGACATGACTACATCTGGCACTGGCAAGATTTGTTGCTTTTGCACTGCTGTCTGGTGAGGCTGGTCTGAAGATGAAAGAAGGTGCATTGACTTTAACAATTGCTTGTTGTAGCCATCTGTGTGGTTATACAAATCTAAAGTCAACAGTATAAATTAGGGCTGTATTCCCAATCAATGCACTTTTTTTTAGTTTAGATACTGCTGAAAATCAAACAGAAAAATGGCTGTGATTGGCACAGAAGCATTTGGTGCATTTGCACTGCATGGATTTAGTGTCATGACTTCATAACAAAGGACTGCAAGCCTTTATTGATATATTAAAATACATATGTTCTTGCAAAATGCCCCTAGAAGCCCACGATGTAAGCCTGAAACTGTGACCTAGCTTCTTTAGTCTCTGGGTTGTCACTGAAATGGATTTTTCTAAGTCTGCTAGCTTGGTCAGCAAAATAGTCCTGATAAAAGCAACATTCAGTTAAGAGCATGCTAAAAATGGGTACAAGAATCAAACTCTGCAGTATTAACTCATTCATATCTCACTGCTTTAATTTTTAAACCGCACTGCTAGCCACATTGCATTCTAATTGTTAGGTCTCGTAGCAGGTGTACTTGGACATTTTGTTGTGATGGGGAAAGAGTGATCCATAAGAAATGCAACTTTGACTACTAATGTAATGCTGGAAAGTGAGAGGAATGCTTAGCTGCCTTAGCATAAAGATTCTCCCAAGCTGACATGCTATAGAAATCTGAAATAACCACAAAGAAGAATACACCAGGTAATTGATTCTGCCAGCGCTAGCACATGTTAAGGCTAGGGTTTTTATTTCTGTAATAGAAATGTTACTATGTCCACAGGCCTTGCCAACATCAAAGCATCCCAACAGAAATATAATCATATCCTGCCTATCCGATATAAAGAGGTACACTTCTACTGTTGAATTCAATTTGGTAAGTTAAAGGCAATGGGTAATATTTTTATAGATCTAATAAATGCATTCATATCATTTGGCAAAATCCACTACTAGAAAAACTACAAGCACTGAATCCAAAACAAAGAAAGCCACAAACATTGAAAACTTTAGCAAAAAAATATTTCTATGAGAGGGCACGGCATACCTGTACATCACAATGTTTGTTATAACCTTCCCCATAACATACTACATACATGGTCACATAGCAAATATGAAAAGGCAAACATCCTTGAAAAACAAGACTCATCTCTGCAGAACATTTGTAGAACTTTGCAGTAACATAAATATGTTAAAAGTAAACATGCACAGAACATAAACATTTTTTAAAAAGGCACATCATAATTTAAATTAAAAACATAAAAGTAGACCAATGCTCCTACTTGCCTGCTACTGAGGGCTACTCTTACCACAGTGGAAGCAACAAACTCACATTTTTCGGCCCTTGATATGTTGAGGCCAAGCAAACATTCACTTGCATGGCAGAAACAGGTTGGCTGCAGCCACCACCCCCCCAAAAAAAAGAATGGGTAAGCTATTCCCCACTCTCACTTGTTTCATCTACCATACCTGGTAGATTCTACCACATGAGCTGCTGCTCAAGCTTAGGTTGCCTGAATCATAGTCAAGACTTCATCCCCCTGTGACACACAGCTGGGCTATTGATACCAAATCTTAACTTCATTAGTGATAATAGCACCCAAACAGAGCTGCCAATAATTCTGACTAAACAGGACTTATGCCCACTTAAACAACAATGCATTCTATTAAACTAAGCAGAAGCAGCGTTTTTTTTTTCTTTTTTTTTTTCCCGATCACCTGCAGACCATTTGGAATCTCACCATAATCATGACCATTTGTTCATCAAAGGGGACAGCAAGTAGAAGTACTACTGTCTTTCAAGTATCCATTAACAGAGCCACACAGTGTATGTGTGTGTGTGTGTGTGTGTGTGTGTGTGTGTGTGTGTGTGTGTGTGTGTGTGTGTGTGTGTTTATATGTAATGAAATATGGACTTCACAGAGCAAACATCAGCTTTACTCTTTGTAGAGTCACCAGTAAAGGGAAGTTTTCCTTCACGTAACAATGAGATTGAGAATACTTAATGCACTCTGCCTGCTCTTCTACATCAGTATGGTCTCACAAATTCTAGACTTCTGATACCAACAAGGGAGTGTGCTCTCTGTTAAATAATAAAAAGGAAACAAAATTAGCAAACTATACTATGCTTTCTCTTAAAATTTGATAACACTAAATCTATTATGTGCCTATGGTTAATAAAAATTTGCCACTAGGAACTTCAAAACTGGTCAGTTAGTATAATGGGTTAAATGCTATTTTCTGCATGAAGGGTGCAGGGTTCAAAACAACGTTTTGTCTGGGTTGATAACATAATCACTTATGAAAGCATTAATCCAGTTACTCAGCTATATCAATATAAGCCAATATTAACTGCTTGTGAAAATTTAAAATTTTGTGAAGCACTTTCCTTACTTCATAATTCATGCATCATATGGTATGTTATGCTTGAAACTTTGAAATAAATGCAATGTATGATTGAACTATTATGTCAGTAATATAAACTCAACAGCAAAGTAGTAATTCTCCATTCATCAAAAACAGTTCTCTTTCAGAGCTGGCTGCAGCCCTCCATAAGCCCATATGCAGTAACACACAAGGGTCCATTAGGCAACTCAAACTGTGTGCACAAACCCCTGCTTCCGTTCTAAGTACACATATCAATAACAGTTATGACAGATTAAAACTGTTGAAGGCTATGGAAATAGTGACATTATGCCATGGAAATAAGAACACAAAATCGGTGATATTTGCATAAGTATATACTTGTCTTTACATATATTTTTATTCCATTTTTTGTCACGTTCCGGTAACAAATTCCAGATTTCATACAATTCGGTCTGGAAAAAATAAACTATGCTATGTGCACTAGCCAAGAGACAAAAGAACAAACACTGATATGCTATTTAATGCAAGACCACCCCTCTACAAACAGAAATCCCCCTTTAGTGTTTTTTTTTGATTAATCCCTACACACTTATGCACATGACTCTTTTCCTTTTTCCAGCACAGTCTCTATCTATACTAGCTTACCTGTTAATGCAGTCAGGAGATGCTGTTTTCTACATGTTTTAAATGAGAAATCCCTCTTCGTCAACTCTTCTTAGGCGCGATCGACAAATCTTCCTTCTTCAGCTCTTCTTGGCACGAATACACAGAATCCTAAATCGGCGCGAAAAACGAACAGAAGGGTGCTTTTGGTGCATGCGCACACCAGTTAAAGGTTGCAGGCGCAAAAAAAAAAAACAGAAAAAAAGTTAAATTTGAACTTAAGGGTCATGGGCCACATGGAAGAGCCCTGAGGGCCGCATGCGGCCCGTGGGCTGCGGGTTGGACACTACTGTTCTAGACGGTAGAGGAGGGAGTGAGTGTTAAGGTACTAAAGAGAGAGAGGGGGGAGTAGAGGCTGCTGGCTGTCCTGGCTCAGAATTTGCATTGGCACCTATAGCAAAGGTACAATGGTAGAGAATATAACTGGCAGTAATTAGACAGCAAACATACTTTTCTTCTTTCCTTGAGAGAGTTTGCAGGGTGTTTAAGGCTGAGAGGTGAGCCTGCTGGTATTTGGAGAGGGTCCTTAGGTTCCTAGAGGCTAGTGTTGGAAGCACAAGAAGAGCAGGGTAACACAGGCAAGAAAGAATCTGGGAGAGGAGCAGACAGCAGCCAGGGCTTTTCCTGATTACTAAAGACATACAGAGAAATACTGGATCTCTTTATGAATATGTTGAATGCATGTAAGTCTTTGGTACTGAGCAGAATGCATTCTGCTACTTTCACCTAGAATGATCCCTAAATACAAAGATAAGATAACTGACTTTAGTAATTGGCTAAGTAGTGGGTGTCATATCAGAGTGGTGCAGTGTATGTCAATATGGGATGAGATGGTTGACAGGTCAACTTGCTTTGCTAAGGACAGCTTGCAGCTCTCATTCCACAGTTTCTGCATGTTTTCCAAACTCTTACTACTCCCACAGTACCTTTTTTAGGCAGAGTTCAGCTGCTGTCATACCAGCATAACAGATGAAACTTCAACATGCTTAAACTCGGACAATATTAAGGTAGCCTTTATCAGTGCCAGCCAGTCTAAATAACAAATTGCCTAACCTTACAGCTCTCCTGCAACTTGAAAAGATCATATTTGTGTCATAACCAAGACATGATTTCAGTGTAAAAATGGAACTCTCTGTACCTAAATTCAGCACTTACCATGCATTCAGGCCTGAAAAATGACAGGAGTATTTCCGTATTAGTCAGGGGACCATATCACTGCTAAGCAGGTTCCCAGAAACCCTCAGACTGAGCTCAATGAACACCAACTTGCCCTCAATAAAGTAAACTGTCAACTTATTGCCTGCAGTAGAATTCCATCCTTGTCATCTGATGATCATGAGACATTCCTGAATGTACCTTCTGAAATATCCATAATGAAAGTTTCTTCTTTAATGGTTGATATCAATTACCCATAATTTAACTGCTGCCCCTACACATCTAAGGTTGTATATACTCAAAGAATCATGGACTTTGTAGATGATAACCATTTAGAATTGGCGGTGAATGAGCCTATGAGAGGGTGTAACATTCTAGACCTTATCCTTACCAGTATAGCTCTTTCCACCTACACTCACACAGTAAATTAATAACATTCTCCTTTAAAGTCACAAATCCCACCACAGTGAATACATGTGAATTAAATTACTTCAAGAGAACAGATTTACTCAAACTCTATGATGAGATCTCTGAATTTTCTTGTAATACCACTAACCTCATGAAGCTGCAGCTGCTACTTATGTTTCAGAGCTTTACTTCCACTTGGAAAATGGATAGACCAAGCAGTCCCTATGAGAACCAAATATACTGGGAAGTTCTAAAGTGAAACATGGTACTGTTCCAGTAACACTAGCAAGCTTTATAACAGAAAAAAATAACTAAAACATACAGTAAATTTAAATCTGTCCATCTTAAAGGGATTAACAAAGAACTAAAAGTTACCATTAGGAGAACCAAAGCCTAACATGAATTAAAACTGGCAGCTGAGGGTAACAACAACATATATAAATCATTTAGCTGTGTTGGAATGTAATGAATAATGCCCAGCAGTGCTCTGGATTAATTCAGAGCAATATCACCTACGCTGACCCAAAGGGCATAGTACCCTGAAGGACATACAAAGAGAAATACTGGATCTCTTTATGAATATGTTGAATGCATGTAAGTCTTGGGTGCTGAGCAGAATGACAGGTACATTTTCTACAAATTTCATGCTGGAGACAGAGATCCAATTAGTACATCTCCCATTCGTACATAACCTACATTGGTTGTATGATGATTCTCTACTACTCTTTGATAACACCAAACATTCCCAGAGGTAGTTGTCTGTAAATGCCTTATATACCTGAGTAAGGTCTCCTCTTAAATATCTATATGAGACAATGTACAAGTTCAGATGTTTTAATCTGTCATAATAACTTAAGTTTTCACATCCATGGATGACTTGGTATGTTTCTGCAGTACTAATTTACTCTTGCTCCTTTTCTTATAAGGTTTCCATATTGTTATTCCATATTCTGGTGTGGGTCTAATGTAACTTACAAACAATTATTTCATTGTATCTGATTTCCTAGACTATTTAAATGTTTTTATACAGCCTATTGCTTTCTGTTATTTACCAGTTGGTTGATAACATCTGAAAAATGCAAAGCTGCATCTTCCCTTATACTGAGGGTCTTAAATGAATTTACAGTTTCAGTCAGTGTGTGCTTTATTAAATATTCACCCTTTAAATTATGTCTTCCTATTTATTATTAGCATTTTATACTTGTGCCCAAGTGGTCAATTAAGTCAAGATCTTTTGCAGACATTTCTTAGCTGTGACAGGTGTAATCAGTTTCATGTCATCTGCATACAGACTGTAGAACACTTTAGATGAAAATAATAGATCTGAAAGATATTACCTAAACAAATATGGACATAGGACAGAGTCCTGTGGAACACCCTGACTTTAACCTAAAATTTCAACTTTCCAGTTGTTGTATGCTTGCCATGTCCTATTTTAAACCATGCAGTTATCCATATTATCAAGATTATAATACCTTGTTGTTCTAATTTACTGATCAGTGTTTTGTGTATGATCCTGTCAAAGGCCAAAGTTAAGTCTGTATAAATTACGCCACAGCTCATTTTTCGTTTATTGCTGTTATTACATTATTGTAGAAATCATGTCACATGTAGTTATAGATCCGTTTTCAACATATGCATGCT